>NC_061091.1:2433506-2526006 GCF_015104395.2 Macrobrachium nipponense | reverse complement strand
ATTAGATTGTTACTTAATACAATAATATAGATTATATATTATTATCTAAGATTTATATTTATATATATCTATATTATATATAATATGTATTATATAATATATATATATATATATATATAAATCTATACATGCATTAAGCTACAAATGTCCTTTAATATACACTTTGCTCTACCTCGGAATTAATATATTTCATATATGTTAACCGAAGGGGAATTTTTTTAATTGATAATAATTTCGAAATCATTATCAACTAAAAAATTCCCCTTCGGTTAACATATTATGAAAATATATTAATTCCGAGGTAGAGCGAAGTGGATATTAAGGAACGTCTGTAGCTTAATGCATGTATATATGAATCACGGTGATGTGATAATAATTCATATATATATATTATATATTATATATATATAGATATAGATATATATATATATATAGTATGTTATATATATATATATAGATATATATATATATATTATATAATATATATATCCACAGAAAAAAACAAAGGTTAAACTTCCAACTTAACAGAGCGATCCGGCCACAGCTCATTCATAAACCATAGCACATTTCTTGACGTAAGTAGTGAACTAATTACAAGGCATTCAGACACGTGGTGGGTAGCAATCAAGACGGATAAGGGCGTGGGACTTACGACTTGCATGGCCGAGTAGGTAGAGCATGATGATGATGGTAAATGAATTCTGTAGCCTTGAGCAGGTGTAGGGTAAAGGTCTTTACCTCATACCCCAAGTAAATAATGAAGCATGTTAAACAGTAGAGGACAGAGGACAATGATTTCTAATAAAATATGGCGTATTTATTTTAATTTTCGTTGGAGAAATAAAGCTCTATTTGTCCGTAGATTTTAGCACGTTTTAATTTACGTCAAGTTAGGAATATAATGTTTACAACTTATGCATGAGGAGGAAATCTTGCATGCATTCCGAGTAAACTGGAGGTCGATTTACGCCTTGTATATAGTATATATATATATATATATATATATATATATATTTGTATATCAAAATGGACCCCAAACGCTTTATGTACGATCAGGGATTTTCCAGACTCTCCTCGAGACAGCCTGGAAATTTATTATGAAAAATAGTCCTTAAGAGAAGTTGGTCAGAAAATTATGGACCTAGTGAAACTGGAAACAGTTTCTGGAACAAGAAAAACTGGAAAGAGTTTCTGGACCAAGTGAAACTGGAAAGAGTTTCTGGACCAAGTGAAACTGAAAAGAGTTTCTGGACGAAGTGAAACTGGAAAGAGTTTCAAGACTGGGTGAAACTGGAAAGTTTCTGGACCAAGAGAAACTTGAAAGAGTTTCTGGACCAAGTGGAACTGGAAAGAGTTTCTGGACCAAGTGAAACTGGAAAGAGTTCCTGGGCCAAGTGGAACTTGAAAGAGTTTCTGGACCAAGTGAAACTGGAGAGAGTTGCTGGACCAAGTGAAACTGGAAAGAGTTGCTGGACCAAGTGAAACTGGAAAGAGTTTCTGGACCTAGAGAAACTGGAAAGAGCTTCTGGACCAAGTGAACTGGAAAGAGCTTCTGGACCGAGTGGAACGGAAAAGAGCTTCTGGACCAAGTGAAACTGGAAAGAGCTTGTGGACCAAGAGAAACTGGAAAGAGCTTGTGGACCAAGAGAAACTGGAAAGTGAAACTGGAAAGAGTTTCTGGACTAAGTGAAACTGGAGAGGGGTTCTGGAACAAGTGAAACTGAAAAGAGCTTCTGGACTAAGTGAAACTGGAAAGAGCTTCTGGATTAAGGGAAACTGGAAAGAGCTTCTGGATTAAGTGAAACTGGAAAGAGTTGCTGGAACAAGTGTAACTGAAAAGAGCTTCTGGACTAAGTGAAACTGGAAAGGGAAAAGGCTGATATCATAAGGAAGAGAGAAAAGGCACCAGAGAGAATAAGGAAAAATGGGAGAGAAGGGGAGTGAGAGATTGGCCATCTTGAATGCTTATCCATTTATTCAACTCAATTCCTTTTCCAAACAACGACACAAGAGACAATTTGAACGAGGAGAAAAGAACAACAGAAAAGATCCCGAGCAGCAATTAAATGCAACGACGGGCAAAGAGAACGAAGAGACATTCAGGTGTAAAAAAGGGGTAGAAATGATCACGAGCAATTAAAGAAAGGCGAGGACAAATAAACCGATAAGGGGCGCGGGGTACAATGAACGGAAAAAACACTTAAAGGAAGAGGGGAAACGAAACGTAAACAGGGCAAATGATCGTGAAGTCAACTGACTAAAGATGCAAGGAAGATGATGGTGTGACATGAAATGTATACATGTCGATATGTCGACATGAAGAATGAGGGAAAATTCATTTCATTTGATGGTGACTGATAAGATGATGTGATGGTCACGCAAATAGAGATGACGATGATGAGGTGAATAATAGTGATTACAGTGTACAGGAAAAGCAGGACACAAATGATAACTGTGATGATAATAGGACAGATAGGAACCGGTGCTGGAGATACTGCAACGGTTAGAGATATTTGCAAGTAAATATGCATTTAATAGAAAGCGAATATATACATAATATATAATATATATATATATATATATATATATATATATACATATATATATATTTATTTATAGACAGGTAAATCCTTCTACCTGAAGAGAGAAACAGCAGTCATGAATATATTACTTACTTTTTATATTTTGGCGTTTTTATGGGCTCCTTTTATATATAGTATATTATATATAGATTTATTATTTAGTGATATATAATATATAATTATAGAGAGAGAGAGAGAGAGGAGGATGGACGCAGGACGCCTAGAGAGAGGAGAGAGAGAGCAGATGGAGCCGGAGAGAGAGAGAATGTATATCTAAATAAATATTCAACCACATACAAATTTCTTTAACGAATTGAAGAAAATATATATGACTGTGAAACAGAAAAAATGATCATCATTCCAAAACACCGAACAGAAAAACTACAGAGTAACAAGTCCCTAAAAGGCAGAATAAAGAGGGAATTACCCACGAACGAAATAAGAGAAAAACATACTGCAAAATTGACCGGTTTCCAATGGCGTACATTGAGAGAGGAAAAATTCATCTGAGGTTATCAAGATGTACCATCAAATGGTAAACAAGAGTGGAGAACGACACCACTTAACCAGCCAGTGAGAAAACAGCATGTGTACGAAAACTATTTTATCAATAACAGAGGTCATACAATTTTCAGAAATGTATCGAACAATATCTAAATTGTTATTCCCGTCGACCAAGGCTGAAATGGCGGTGGATCTAGAGGTCGTTGACCCTCACTGAAGTGAAAATACCTTTACGAGAACAAGGGAATATCGGGAACCAGATGCTTTATTTTACATAATAAGAAGGAATATAGAATTTGGGCCAAAGGCCAAGCGCTGGGACCTATGAAGTTTTGAAATGTGTAACAGGAGGAACACCTTTTGCAAGCTGGAAGAGAATATGAGCGGAGGTACAGTAAAAGGAATGAAAAGGGATTGCAACTAGAGGCGGAAGGGACGCTGCGAAGAACGTCAAGTAATGCCTACGGTGCACCGCTTGAGATACACTGACGGCACTACTTCCCTACGGTTGCACATTATACATATGAAAATGGCGGAACTCTTAGGGAACAAATCGAGATTCGTATACCATAAAAAAAATCAGCAGATTAACACAAAAACACTCAGTGTCCTTTAACCGACAGTGTAATTAGTAATTAACACAGTAATTAATACAGTGAACAATATCACGTAATAATCACTTACCAGCAAAATCATTAATTAAACATTGAAAATGTATATCAATATGTCATCAGAAGGAAAATATTGAAACAAGTACAAAATGCTTCTGCAAAGCGTATAATTCTGTATGAAACTCTCAGGCCAATGAAACAAATAAGTAATGTGCATGATGGACAATACATTAGAATTGCTTCTCATAAAATATAGCGTATATATTTTAATTTTCGTTGGTGAAACAACGCTCCGTTTGACCTTAGATTTTAGCACGTTATTTACGTCAAGTTAGGAATATAATGTGTACAACTTTTACGAGAGGATGGATGTATGATATTTAGGGCTAAAGCCCAGGCACTGGGGCCAAGAAGGCCATTCAGCGCCGTAATGAAGGTTAAATAAGTTGAATTATGGTAAATGAATTAATGAATCAGTGAAAGAAATGATTCGTAAAATTAGAAGTGACTAATAAATAAATTAAAAATATGAATTTTAATGAATGGAGTAATATATATTAAAAATAGTTTTATGTCTTTAAAAATCTGTATATATATATATATATATATATATATATATTTATATATAAAATTATCTAAATATTATTAAAAATTTCTATACACTTTTGCGAGAGGGGAAAAATGCCTTGCACGCCTCTTGAGTAAGCTGGATGTCGGATCACGCCTTGTTCTTTTTGCTAATTAGGGGTAGAAAACAGAAAGGCGTTTTCGCCGTTGGAACATCGGGAGCGAAATACCTCTGACGACGTAATTATCAAGTTTAAAGGAATTCCTGGAGTTCCAGACAAGTCCAGGGGACGTTCACAAGACGATTCCATTCCGTTCTGGAAATATGATTTAGAAAACGGAAGTGGCGGGAAAAATGAGCGGTATTTTGACTGGAAGGGAGAGTAGAGTAGAATGACTGACAATAGGAGTAGAGGAAAAGTAAAGAAAGCTAGTTTACTAAAAGATGATTGGAAACGTCTATAAATAAACTGATGACGAATCACAACGAGAATAAGGAGATAGTAAATAAAGACATAAAGGAAATGAAACGAAGGTATAGGGAGGTACAAATGCGAAAAGGAACCAGTCAGACCAATGAAAATCAAGTTATGAAAGTGACAAGTATAATTGATTAGAGAGAAAAAAAAAAGATAATGAAATAAGTAAGTGCCGATATTCTCAACAATTCTTGCTTCCTCTCTCTCTCTCTTTCTCTGTGTTTGTCTCCCTCTCTCTACACACACACACACACACACACACACACACACACACACACACACACACTATGATATATATATATATATATAGTATATACATATATATATATATAGATATATATGTTATATTATATAGTACATATATATATATATAATACTATATATATATATATATATATATGTATATATATATATATATATATATATTATATATATATATATATATATATATATATATATATATATATATATATAGATATATATATATATATATATATATATATATAGTATATATATATATATATATATATATATATATATATATATATATATATATATATACATATATATATATATATATATATATGTATATATATATATATATATATATATATATATATATAAAGTATAATCTTACCTTCCACCCTCTCCAATCAAATGTTTCATAGTGCAACTGCTTTGATCTTATATCAACCAAAATCTACTGAGGCTAGAGGGCTGCAATTTGGTATGTTCGATGATTGGAGGGGAAATGATCAACATACAAATTTGCAGACCTCAAGCCTTAGCAGTTTTTAATAAGATCTGAGGGCGGATAGAAAAAGTGCGGACGGACAGACAAAGTCGGCATGATGGTTTTCTATTGTAGAACACTAAAAAGCAATTAAACAAACTCGAAAGACAACCACAAGTACCCACATGACAGAACCAGGAGGGCAGAACCAAAGGGTCCAAGGAAAGACGAACCAAACACTATAAGTAAGTCGAAACAATATACGACCAGAAGACGAGATTGAACCAAGTCAGTCCAGCAAGAGAGCTGAACGCACAAGAAGGTCCCAAAAATAGAACACAAGGTGGTAATCCTACTAACAACGAGATTACTTTTAAAGTGAAGCAAGTCACTTAACCATTAAGTAGAACCTAGTATTTCTAGTATATTTCTAGAGCTGGTTTCCAGGCAACTTGCCTTTTAATGCCAGTAGCTTCTAGACTAGAGCGTGAAAGTTCTCTGTGCATAGTACGCAGTGTGACTCACACTGGTATACCTCAAGGTTGGTAATTGGAAGCTTCTTGCTTGGAATTCCATGCTTGTTGTTCCAGTGATCCTAGAAAGTGGTATATATATATGTACATAGATATATATATAGTACATATATATATATATATATAGATATATTATATATCTATCTATCTATCTATCTATATCTATCTATCTACTATCTATTCGATATATCTATATAGTATAGATATATATACATATATATATATATAATATATATATATACATACAGTAATATTATGTTTGTATTCAATAAGTATATATATATTGTATATGAATATGTATGTATAATATACTATAGTTATATAAATAGAGAGAGGAAAGGCACATAAAACACTATTTTAAGGTTGCAACCATATATTTCGAGTACTTCCTTCCGAAATATATGGTTGCAACGTTTATCTTCATATTATTCTGTTGCATTACAGTAAAAAGACATTCATATATATATATATATATATGTATAATATATATATAATTATATATATATATATATCTACATACATATATGCATATACATACATATACAATGTTATATCAGCGATATACTAAACCCTCATGACAAAAAATCTTTTAAATAAGTACCTCAAACCTAACGCAATCACAGAACGGTATTTATTGCAAGACTATCTTGCAACGAAGGAGAATGTAAGTTGCTCGTACTTCGGTAGCAAGAATGTTATGTCTACATCGCGTCCTACATTCTACAGATTATTGGCAGCTGTAGGTGCATCGGGTCAACGAGAACAGGGGATGGGATATTGGCTAGTATCATTTAAAAAAAGCTGTCAGTAAGTTCTTGCCGTACTCAAAAGTGACTGAGAGAAGAGAGCGTTAACAGAATATCAAGAACACTATAAAAAGGTGTTGTAAAGATTTGGATTAATTACATTTTTTTACACACACATACACACGAATGAAGCAACAGGGTTACTCTGTAAAATCTTGTAAGAAGCGATAGGCAACATAGCTACTTTGAAGAGAGGAAGCTGGAATGGACGCATAGTAAATAGCCGATAAGGGGGGCAGCCACGCTGTATACGTCCTTTAGTAATGCCTACAGTGCGCCACACGAGGTATACTAAGGGTATTACACCCCCTTATATGGATAGCAATGCTTGAATTTCAAAATATTCCAAGTGTCATGACTTTCAAACCTAAACTAAAGAAATGGTGAGGAGTCAATGCTGTTTACCAATTATGCTGTTGTTGACAAGGGCCCACAATGATGTAATTGTTCAAAGTTCATGTATAACTTCATATTTGCTTTCGAACCCTTTGCTGTGTTCGTCTTCAGTCCACCCCCCCCCCCCCCCCGACCCCCCCCCACCCCCAAATAAGTGGAATAAAAGTTACTGTTGTTGTCATTTATCGCAAAATTAATGCATTCAATTAAGTGAGAAGCATTTTCTTTCGTAAGTCGCCCATTTTCCGGACTTCGAGCTTGATTCGGTAACCACATGATTTGACTTCTATTCTCCCCCAAAAATTGAATAATTTTGTCTAAAAATTTTGAATAATTTTGTCAAATTCGTCCTCCCCTTGTGGCTTAAATAAATGAGAGTTCTTTGCAGCGCCCCGTCTGTACCCAGGTGAAATTATTGTTTTTTTAATGCCCATCCATGACTTAAATAAATAAAAGTTCTTTGCAGTGCCCCTTGAGTGCCCAGGTGAACTACTTATTGTCTTTTAATTCCCACCAATGTTCCATTTGGTCTCGTTTCACCTGGCTGTCCAACTATAATAACTTTTGTTTTGCACCAGAAATGTGAGAGATGAGAAACTTAACCCACATTTATCTAACTCTATGGACTCTGTCTTCCTCACTTGGGACGCTGGCTTCATTCTTTCTTAATTTAAAACATAATCAACCGTGTCTAGACTCGTGCTCATCTCGAGGTGAGAGGAACAATATAAATAAATACTATAGTATTTTAAACACCCACAGGGTAAAATGATTGCGTCTCTGGAACCTCAAACAACGCATTCTCCTCACCAAGGTTACGACACTCCAAGAGTTCGGTTTTCTCAGGTGAATACCACAGGTTAAAAGGAGCGAAATGGTTTTAACATTTACATGGGACGTGTGAGCTCACAGGCATGATAAGGTGGCGCGCTGAGCGTTCGGTTCTAAGGGCAAGAAAAGGTATAAAAACCGTCTTCACTCGCCTGGTGTGGGATCGCAGGGGGTCTGGGGGTGGGCGTCGCGTTACCTCCAGCGAGAGGGCGCGAAAAAACAGGCAGAAAGTCTTCTCTCCTTGGGTACGCGCCAGGGAGGGGCATCTCACTGCTCAAGTCAGGGGACAGAAGGGCGCGTATGGGAGGGTTATGCTGGGGTCACACATTCACGTATCACGACGGCGTATGCCCACGTATGTGGATCTTGGGCATCATCGCGGTGAAATGACCTTGAACAGCTGGTAAACAGGACACAGGCTACCAGACGTAAAGCTAGCGACGTAAATTGCGCCGCAAATGTACGCGCAAAGAAAGCAAGGTCGGACGTCTACCTGGAACTTACGCCGATCAACTTCACGTCAAGACCACGCCCACCGTTGTGGGGCTGTGCTGTTGCCAGGGGTATGAGCACATTACTACAGTTTTTAATTTTTTTTCATTTTTATTCTGTTTGAATCCGCGAAAGACATCTAACACCAGCTGAATATTACAGTTGAAAATTATATGCACACAAAATCGAGATTTATTATCATTGAGAGAGAGAGAGAGAGAGAGAGAGAGAGGAGCAGAGATTGAGAGATGAGCAGAGAGAGAGAGAGAGAGAGAGAGGGAGAGAGAGATTTACCAAGATATATACTTTCTAATTGTACAACAAAAACAGTTTTCAGTAGAAAACGCAAGTTAGAATAATGGTTGTAAATGAGCACATCACTGATTATATATTAACCCCATTTCTGAATGATATTTATAGCAATAACCAAGTAACCAGTCGACAAGGAATACAATACGTAGTTTTAGGAATTATGATTTATGAACGCTTTGGGAGCTCTTATATAAGATTAGCACTAGAATTGTCTTGCCTTTCGATTTTACCATTCAGACATACACTTAGACTTTTAAAAACTGTATAACTATACGTTTTACTAGGGCGATTTATATTTAAGCGATATAGAATAACATCTAACTTATCAAACATTCTTAAAAATAAATAGGAATTCTACCTATTCAAGATAATATTTTTTAGATGTATATAGGATTCCTCTTAGATATTTACATTATTTGTTTACACCATTATTGTAAGACTGCTATTCAGAAGAAATAAATATCTTCGACACTTCCATAATCTGAGAATACCGTGTTACCGGGAAAGTGTTCGTGTGTGTGTGTGTGTGTGTGTGTGTAGAAAGTAAATTATTCTAGCGAGATTATACTATACGTTTGCTGTCTACAAGTGAAGTCTTTTGTTATTTTTGGCCTAAGCAGTAAAGGTTATTTCAAAAAGGACTACTAGACATCCTAACAATTGTCTTCGTCAGAAATTTCCCCAGTATTTTTATATTCGTTATCCATTTCCCACTCGCCTTTTATTGAAACCTTGTCTCCATATTCTGAATCGTGATCAGCCACCTGAGACACAGAGAAACAGCCCCTGGGCTATGAAGCATTAGTCCTGCTCCCACACAAATGGTTCGCACTGCATGGGTCCATATAAGTACTCGTCCAACCCGGGATTATTCATGGCCTAAAGGAAACCTTACCAATAACACCAGGCCCCAACTCCTCTACTGTTCCTGCGTTGCTAATCATAAATTAATTTCTTACATGGAGCAGTGTGACAGAGACGTATAGGCGGTAGATGCCGGAATCAATCCTGTTGACGAAAATGACCCGATTGGTGATTTCTGGTTGAGATTTGTTTACCGGAACGCTGGAATACTACCTTGGGAATAGAGCCTGGATTACCCTGTATCCCTCTGACAGATTCCAATTCATTGTTTGATTGATGATAGCGGTCAAAAGTCAGGAGAAAGTGGAAATCGTATTAGGAGCCAGTGCTAAAGGATTATTCCAAAATCCGCCATTGTCAGTGAAAGAAATAACTGAGACCGTCAGGTCTTGGGATAATCCTGTGGCCATATTTTCAAGTTGATTTTCCAACAGATGACCCGAGGGCGCCGACCTGACCTTTTATACCACGCTACAGCGTTGCCTGTCGTACAGGGTTGTAAATGTGTGAATCGGTTTCGCCGTAGGCTGCAGCGCAATTAGGAGGCCCACGTGCTTCGCGGCGGAAAGAAAAAAAACGACGGCGACAATGTAGGTGACCCTAGCGCTTACCCCGCAGCAGTCACCGTGGGTCCCTCCCCGTGCAAGTGCCCGGATCTACGTCAGGAGACATTTGGCGTGACCAGCACGATTTGTTGTGAACATTCAAAACTGGAGTGGGCTACGGCGCCCTAGTGGGCCGGAGATTAGCCCCGGACGACACGTCGCAGTACGTTTACGGATTTACGTTAGTTTTACGTTACATTTACGGTTTACTGACGTGAGCTGTTGCCAACTACCCAATTTCCGCCATGCGTGCCGTTGCAGTGCGTTGATACGTGATGCTGGGGTCACACATTCAGTATCACGACGGCGTATTGCCCAGTGTGGATCTTTGGACATATCGCGGTGAAATGACCTTGCCCAAGCTGGTAAACAGGCACACGGGCTACGGACGTTAAAGTCCAGCGACGTAATTGCGCGGCAAATGTACGCGCAAGGAAAGCAAGGCTTCGGACGTTCTACCTGGAAACTTACGCCGATCAACTTCACGTCAAGACCACGCCCCACCCCCGTTGTGGGGCTGTGCTGTTGCCAGGGGTATGAGCACATTACTACAGTTTTTTTAATTTTTTTTATATTTTTATTCTGTTTGAATCCGCGAAAGACATCTACAACACAGCTGAATATTACAGTTGAAAATTATATGCACACAAAATCGAGATTTATTATCATTGAGAGAGAGAGAGAGAGAGAGAGAGAGAGAGAGAGAGAGCAGAGAGAGAGAGAGAGATGAGAGAGATGGAGAGAGAGAGAGATTTACCAAGATATATACTTTCTAATTGTACAACAAAAACATTTCAGTAGACGCAATTAGAATAATGGTTGTAAATGAGCACATCACTGATTATATATTAACCCCATTCTGAATGATATTTATAGCAATAACCAAGTAACCAGTCGACAAGGAATACAATACGTAGTTTTAGGAATTATGATTTATGAACGCTTTGGGAGCTCTTATATAAGATTAGCACTAGAATTGTCTTGCTTCGATTTTACCATTCAGACATACACTTAGACTTATAAAAACTGTTGACTATGGGCGATTTATATTTAAGCGATATAGAATAACATCTAATAACTTATCAAACATTCTTAAAAATCAATAGGAATTCTACCTATTCAAGATAATATTTTTTAGATGTATATAGGAATTCCTCTTAGATATTTACATTATTTGTTACACCATTATTGTAAAGACTGCTATTCAGAAGAAATAAATATCTTCGACACTTCCATAATCTGAGAATACCGTGTTACCGGGAAAGTGTTCGTGTGTGTGTGTGTGTGTGAAAGTTATTCTAGCAGATTATACTATACGTTTGCTGTCTACAAGTGAAGTCTTTTGTTATTTTTGGCCTAAGCAGTAAAGGTTATTTCAAAAAGGACTACTAGACATCCTAACAATTGTCTTCGTCAGAAATTTCCCCAGTATTTTTATATTCGTTTATCCATTTCCCACTCGCTTTTATTGAAACCTTGTCTCCATATTCTGAATCGTGATCAGCCACCTGAGACACAGAGAAACAGCCCCTGGGCTATGAAGCCATTAGTCCTGCTCCCACACAAATGGTTCGCACTGCATGGGTCCATATAAGTACTCGTCCAACCCGGGATTATTCATGGCCTAAAGGAAACCTTACCAATAACACCAGGCCCCAACTCCTCTACTGTTCCTGCGTTGCTAATCATAAATTAATTTCTTACTGGAGCAGGTGTGACAGACGACGTAAGCGTAGATGCCGGAATCCTGTTGGACGAAAATGACCCGGTTGTTGATTTCTGGTTGAGATTTGTGTACCGGAACGCTGGAATACTACCTTGGGAATAGAGCCTGGGATTACCCTGTATCCCTCTGACAGATTCCAATTCATTGTTTGATTGATGATAGCGGTCAAAAGTCAGGAGAAAGTGGAAATCGTATTAGGAGCCAGTGCTAAAGGAAGATCCAAAATCCGCCATTGTCAATGAAAGAAAAACTGGAGACCGTCAGGTCTTGGATAATCATGTGGCCATATTTTCAAGTTGATTTTCCAACAGATGACCCGAGGGCGCCGACCTGACCTTTATACCACGCTACAGCGTTGCCATGTCGTACAGGGTTGTAAATGTGTGAATCGGTTTCGCCGTAGGCTGCAGCGCAATTAGGAGGCCCACGTGCTTCGCGGCGGAAAGAAAACAACGACGGCGAACAATGCAGGTGACCCTAGCGCGTACCCCGCAGCAGTCACCGTGGGTCCCAGTGCAATGCCTGGAGCTACGCAGGTGACATTTGGCGTGACCACCCACGATTTGTTTTGAACATTTCAAAACTGGAGCGGGCTACGGCGCCCTAGTGGCGGAGCTTAGCACTCGGACGTCACGTCGCCGTACGTTTACGATTTACGTGCGTTTACGTTACATTTACGGTTTACTGACGTGAGCTGTTGCCAACTACCAATTTCCGCTCATGCGTGGCCGTGCGTGCGTTGATACGTGAATGTGTGACCTTAGCATTATAGTAGTTCTGAATGAACAATCCAGGTATGAGGCCATCGTATAAGGTCAGTGTAATGACCGTTGTCTACCTGACCCCTTTTCCCCATATAATCAGTGATAGAGGTCGACCATTCCCTTTGTTTATTTATGATCTGTTTTTCCAAAGATTTATTACTAAATTTACGCTTTTACTGTCGAGGTCTCGGCAATTATAGCTTTGTTAAATCTTTCCTTTTGCAGGCCGAGCATTTTTGCTTTTTTATTTTTTTTTTCCAGTGTTAATAATAATAATAATAATAAAATAATAATAATAATAATAATAATAATAATAATAATAATAATAATTAAAAATTCCTCATAGTAGCACGAGTCTTCAAATGAGAAACAAATCCACAGTTAGTAAATGTACATATATTTAGTTTAAAACAGAAAAGATAGCTTTCGGGAATCTGTACAGTTCCCCTTAATCAATCTGAGATTGATAAGGGGAACCGTTACAGATTCCCGAAAGCTATCTTTTCTGTTTTAAACTTAAATATATGTACATTTACATAACTGTGATTTGTTTTTTCTCCAATAATAATAAAATATAATAATAATAATAATAATAATAATAAGAATAATAATAATAATATAAATAATAATAATAATGCTCTTATCATAGCCTGAATATCAAAATTTAGGATTGAAATGGCATATAGAGTTTAGGTCAGAGGCCTAGCACTGAGACCTATAAGGCCATTCAGCACTGGAAGAGAAATTGAAAATAGGTAATTTTGAAAGGTGTAACAGGAAGAAAACCTCAAAGCAGTTGCACTATGAATCAATTGTCAGGAGAGGGTGGATAGCAAGATGGAAGAGAGATAATATGGATGGAAGTATAGTAAAAGAAATGAAAGGGGTTGCAGTTGGGGGAATATTAAAATTTAATATTTTTTTTTATTTACACAGTATTACACCAATCATTCATTTTTAATAATAATAATAATAGCAACTGTCATCCTCATAGTAGCTTATGATGATGAAGTAACGTCAGATGATTCGAGAAGTCAATCAATCAAGATTCTTTCCTCTCTTTCTCTCTCTCTCTCTCTCCCATTTTATCTCCCCAATCTCTCTCTCTCTCTCTCTCATGCTTCCTCTTTTCCCCCTCAATCTCTCTCTCTCTCTCTCGTTTCATCTTCTTCTAAGTCTCCGATTTTCTTTTAGGTCTGGTTCTTCTGTTTTTTCTGTTCTCCTGGTTTCATCAACAGATCCCCCCACCCCCCCCAACAACCCCTATCCTTTATCATTTTTCCTCCTTTCGCCTTCTCCTCATCTCGTGCATTTTTATTTCTTTCTTTCTTCTCACCCTTCGTTTCGTCGGGCTCTTTCCATCACATGATTTATATCCGATCTCGTGTCTCCTCATCATTCTCATTGCCCTCTTCCTCTTCCTACTCCAACTCTTCTTCATTTTCCTCATTTTTCCATTTTCATCATCTTCCTCATCCTCATCTCCCTAATTCTCGTTAATCTATCTATTTCCCCTTTCCTTTTCAACCTCAACCTCTTCGACCTACCTCTTCGTTTTCTTTCATTCCTCTACCTTCCCTACACAGCCTTACCATTTCCTCCTCCTCCTCCTCCTCCTCACTCTTTGTCTTCTTGTTTACTGCCTCATTATCCTTCCTCTTATCTCCTGCTTTATCCTCTCCTTCTCAATCTCATTATCTCATCCCTTTTTCTTCGACCTCCATAATTTTCCTCTCTTGCTGTTTTCCTTTCCTCCTTATCTTTGTCTTTTCTATTATTATCTCTCTCTCTAGGGCTCTACGTCCCCCCCCCCCCCATATCTTTCATCTTCTACTTTTACCCCTTCTCCCACTCCTCCTCCTCCTCCTCCTCCTCCTCCTCTCCTCCTCCTCCCATTTCTCCTCCTGTTGCTCCTGAACTTTAAAATCAGTGAAAGTGTATCACTTTTTATACCAACCGACTCACTCGGGTTTTTTTTATTTATTTATTTTTCTGTGCTTTTTGTGCCTTTACCTCTGTAACTGGGCTTGAGGGAAACCTGCCCACCTTTGGGCATTTCCGTTTGGGCACTCTTGCACGGGCGCGCGCGCTTCTTTGTAGAATCTGGGCATTGTCATCGTTTTTACACACATCTGGTTTCATAATAATAATAATAATACCGATAAACTATGATATAGTCATCAAAGTCATTAACTGCTCTCTCTCTCTCTCTCTCTCTCTCTCTCTCTTTCTCTCTCTCTCTCTTGAAGCGAGCTTTCGTCTGGAGCTGCCAGACATCCTCTGGGCTGAGAAGCTGAGGGTGGACTGTTTTTGGTGTGGTGTCCGTCATCAGCAGGGGGTCTGTAATAATAATAATAATAATAATAATAATAATAATAATAATAATAATAATAATAATATTATCATTCAGAAGATAAACCTTATTCATACGGAACAAGCCCACCACAGGGGCCACTGACTTGCAATGCAAATTTCCATGAACAATTAAATGAAGAGTGAAACCAAATTATTATATTATTATTATTAGATTATATATATATATATATATATATATATATATATATATATATATATATATACATGATGTGTGTTGACAATTTCATCCAACTAATATTATTATTATTATTATTATTATTATTATTATTATTATTATTATTTTATTATTATTATTATTATTATTATTATTATTATAGCCAAATATGACAGCAACATATGAAATGAGACGTTACATCCTCTCCAGAATAATTCCCGAAAAGGCAGCCTGTTGTCGCATTCACATATTGGGGTCAGTAAGTTCCTTCGACGCTAAAAAAAAACAAGAACACAATTTCAAAATGGCGTTTTAAGCAAGTAAACTTATCAAAGAAACCAGGAACGACAACTATGATGGGCATTATTAGGAATATATATACAATCGCAGACATTACTTACCTCCTCGACAACAGCCCGATTGCTAGCAGGTGATCTGTACAGCGCGATTGCCAGATTATCTGACGGCATAGGGACGTTCAGGTAAAAACGGGTGAAAAACTATACTCTCTTGAGCAACTGAATCGGTCGAAGGCAAAACCACTTTTACCGAAAACCAGCGTCAGAGCAGAAGGAGCAGACAACATTATACCTCTTCTTTAGGGCGACGCTGGATATCACACGAACACTAAATAAAAACCAGGGAGCCCCAACTTACCTTGAACTCGTTCGCGTGTAACTGGTCATTCGGTTGGGGGTTCAAAAACAACAAAATAGCCGACCACTCATCCCCCGTTCCCCCCTACACACCGCCCTCAACCCCAACCACAAACCACCCACCCACACGTAAATTCAAATGGACAACAGGTGGTCTTGTATATCAATCGTAATTCTCTCTATAATTCTGTATTAATCTATATTCATCTACGTTAATTCATGTGCTTAATTGTACATCAGTCTATCTATCTATCTATCTATCTATCTATCTATCTATGTACTTCTGTTGTACAGCAACAATTTTGTAAAAATAAATACAGTCATATACCGATAACGTCCTCTCTCTCTCTCTTTTTCTCTAGCTCTAATATATATATGTTTGTGAAAAATTTCAAACTGGTAATGATTATTGGGAGAGGACACGTGTTTTAAGAGCTCAAATCATAATCAACTCTCTCTCTCTCTCTCTCTCTCTCTCTCTCTCTCTCTCATCGTATACCTACCAACCTATCGGCGTCAATGTTCACTGGCTTTGTGACTGCAATTACTTGAAAAAAATGAATCGTTATGACTGCCATGTCTTAAAAAAAAAGAAAAAAATGAATCAATGATCCAAACACTTACGCAAGAGATCTCAAGAGATCTCATCACGCTGGAAGGAGAGCGTCAAAGGTACATCTTAATATTGGGGAGCTCTTGCAGGCAGGAACAATGTCTTACGAAAGCATCGAGCAGGCAGACGACAGGTGAACAGGTGACTCTTGCATGCTAAATAAAAAAATAAAAAATTACGCCGCGTGGAGAAAAAGAAGTAAAAAAGTAAATGTTAAATAAAAAAAAAAAAAAAAATTACGTCGCGGTGGAGAAAAAGAAGAAGAAGAAGTAAAAATGTAAAATTTGCTCCCAAGTTTCTTCGGCGTAATCGAGTTTTCTGCACAGTCTGTAACCAAAGACACCAAAAATAGACCTACCTCTCGGTGGTCTCGGTATAATCAGCTGGCCGTAGTGGCGTGTTGTGTTGTTGCGGTGCCAGAGGCATGATCATGGCTGACTTTAATCTTAAATAAAATTTTAAAAAATGCTGATGCTAGAGGGTTGCAATTTGCTATGTTTGATGATTGGAGAGTGGATGATCAGCATACCAATTTGCAGCCCTCTAGCCTTAGTAGTTTTTAAGATCTGAGGGCTGACAGGAAAAGTGCGGAAGGATAGACAAAACCTTCAATAAAATAAAAACTGCTAAGGCTACAGGACTGCAATTTGGTATGTTTGATGATTGGAGAGTGGATGATCAGCATACCAATTTGCAGCCCTCTAGCCTCAGTAGCTTTTAAGATCTGAGGGCGTCTTATCGATGAGCATCGCGTGAAAGTATATCAAGGCGAAAGAGAGCGCGTCATATATAAATGTCATGAGACTTCTGAATGAGCGTCTCACTAAAGCGATGAATTACGTACCAAGTTCGGCTACACTGCCTCAGGATAATTCAAGCATAGAAAGTGTCAGGCAGGAATTTTTTCTATATGGTTAATGATTGACTAATTGATGTTGACTTAGCAAGGATGATTCAAGCATAAATATCAAACACAAGTCATATCTTAGCTTGATTAAACTGTCAACAGTTAGTTTTTTTTTATGATTAACTAATCGATGTTGACTTAGCAACCCTTTTTTGAATGTAATGGGCATATTGTTCAAATTTCTGAAAATAATTACCGGCGTCTAGATACCGGTGTTCATGATGCTGGCACTGAAATGAATGAATGGTCAGTTTCATATGTGAAATTAAATTTTCAGAATCTTAATCGCTTCAAAAAAAAAAAAAAAACAAAAAAAAAAAAAAAAAGGGGGGGGAAGCGATAAAATATATAGTAAAAGACCTATTTTAGTATTCAAGATAAGAAAGTTTATCTTTCATATATCAAATGTGCACTCACAGCAAAAAAAGAAAAAAAAGAAATAAACATAAAAAAATAAAAAGGAAGGAGAAAAAAGAATAAAATATATATTACAAGGTCTATTTCAGTCTTCAAGATCATAAAGTTTATGTTTCATATATCAAATGTGTATTCACAGCAAGAAAAAAAAGGGGAAAACGATAATATATAGTAAAAGATCTCTTTAAGTCTTCAAAATAAGAAAGTTTATGTTTCATAAATCAAATGTATATTCACAGCAAAAATAAGAATAAATAAAACAGAGGAGAGACAGAAACCACCCACCCCCCAAAAAAACCAAGGAAGGAGAAAAATCTATAAAATATAGTAAAAATTCTATTTTAATCTTTAAGATAATATGACTTATCTTTCATGTATTCAAAGCTAAAAAAAAAAAAAAAAAAACTCTTCGGTAAGTAATCATGACAGGAACATTGCTACTAATGATGATAAATAAATCAAGAAAGGAAAATGGATAAAGGTCATATGAAGATAATACACACAAAAAAGGTTCCAGATCTGGAAAGTAATGACAGAGATGAAACACCGAGTGAGTGAAGACTCAAGAGTGAAAGAAAGACTCCCATCGCTACCAAACCAGAGTGAAAGGTTTTAGAAAGAGAAAAGAGAGAGTGAAAGAATTAAATCTAAATGACGAAAGGTTTTGACAGATTACAGCCTTGCATTAAAAAAAAAATCATGTCCAAAGCATATAAAAAATATGCCTTCCGTCACCTGCCTACAGAGAAAGGAAAAGGAAAATGGAAATGTTGAAATGATAATAATAATAATAAAAGAGGGGGAAATTTCACTTTCCTTTCGAGTAAATGTGATCACGGTGGCTGCTTCTGCCTTCGGGTGATTCAAGTCAAGAGCTAATTCCATGGAATTTCTATCGACTCCTCTTCGACGGATCACTTTTGGCATTTCTCGAAATTGT
This sequence comes from Macrobrachium nipponense, assembly GCF_015104395.2. Taxonomy (NCBI): domain Eukaryota; kingdom Metazoa; phylum Arthropoda; class Malacostraca; order Decapoda; family Palaemonidae; genus Macrobrachium; species Macrobrachium nipponense. Next base: position 2,507,138 of record NC_061091.1, on the reverse strand, counting down.
GACTTAAAAAAAAAAGAAAATCTACGTCCGGTAGAAACTCATTTCAATCATACTCATACTTATGCTGTCGATGCTCAAAAATGTGATAGTATCTCCTGTCATGGTCTTCAGGGGAAAGAATTTAACACTCTCTCTCTCTCTCTCGTGTACAATTTCTTCTTCCTGACTGACTATTTCTCTGTCATTTTTCTTAACCTCGGCCACCAACATTCTCTCTCTCTCTCTCTCTCCCCCTGTCCTTGTGTGCATTCCTTCATCTCTCATTAATTCTCTTTGTCACTTACTTTAACCGCCTGTCTTTTCTCTCTACATCCCTTTCCGCCATTTTTTACTCTCTTTCTCTCTTTCGGTCTGCTATTTATTCTCTCTCTCTCTCTCTCTCTCTCTCTCTCTCTCTGCATCCATTTTTACCATTTTTCACTTTTTCTCCGTGCGCAATTTATTCCTTCCCATCGATTCTGTCTGTTATTTATTCTCTCTCTCTCTCTCTCTCTCTCTCTCTCTCTCCAAGCTAATGCGTGAGAGCCAAGGATCGAGACCGGTGCCTACTTAAAATTATTATTATTATTATTATTATTATTATTATTACTAAAAGCGCCCCCTGTCAATTACTTAACATTACGATAGTACCCTATTAGATACTAACATTATTATTAACATTACCACTATAAAAAAAATTAGTGATACTGCCGCTATAACTTATAACGTCCCAGGACAACAACACTGAGCAGCCGTTGTTATGATAACTATTATTGTTGTGGCAAATCTATCACAACCGCTATTACTACCGCTCTGGTTGTATTGTGACAACTTGTGCTGCTACTGGTCAAATACAGTACATTATTATTAATATATATATATATTTTTTTATAAATATATATATATATATATCATACATACATATATATATATATATATATATGATATATATATATATAGTATATATATATATATGTATATAGATATTATAATATATATATATGCAAGTAAATTCTTCTGTTAAAACAGGATACGTCTCAAATTATAAGAAGCCCATTAAAACACCTCTGGTTTTAAAGCTTATTAAGTCCACCGAAATACTATAGTCCTTAGCTTTAAACCAGGGTGTTTTAATGGGCCTTTTATAATATATATATTTAATATATATAAAGTAATAATGCTTCAATTACTAACGTTCCTGTTCCTAAGATACCCAGTGGAGAGTCCATTCTTGGTTTGATACCACAACTTCCAGGTATAATTAAAGATCAATTCACACATCCAAAGCACATTATATAAAACGAGAGAGAGAGAGAGAGAGAGAGAGAGAGAGAGAGAGAGAGAGAGAGAGGAAAAACGTTGGAATCCTGAGTAAGAAACGTTTCCAGATATCCGGAGAGAGTTCGACTTCGTCCAACGTTTTCGCTCTTGGGATTTGGGATGGACCACGTTGTATATGGACCAAGAGACCGGGTAACAGCCACCTTCTTCCCGCCAGCTCTGTCGAAACGCGAATGGCGGGTTTGACCGAGCTGGTCTGTGAGTGACCTCTCCACCTCTACCTCTCTCTCTCTCTCTCACTATCTCTCTCGGGGTCGTCTTCCGTTGCTCTATTTCTTTTTTTTCTGAACGCAACCGCGCCGGTTAGGGCGCTTCTCGCATCTTTTTTTTTTTTTTTTTTACCTCCCCTTTTGAGGAATAAGGTGGCTTGCTCTGAAAGGTTGAAAGAACGAGTGATGTCAGGTTTCGGAGGGGGGCGGGGGAGGGGGAGCGGGTAGGGGCGGGGCGCGGATGTCTGCCTGCCGGGTGGGCGAGGTCTTTACACACACATACACGCACACACACACAAACTGACCGGAGTTTTTCGCTACCGAACCGGCTGGCGTGGTCTTGACGCAAAGAGAGAGAGAGAGAGAGAGAGAGAGAGGGAAGGGGAGCTTTTTTTCGGGTGTTCCTTGCCGATCGCTGGAAGTGTTACTGGGTCACCTGGCGGTCCCCGAGATGGGTATATAACGACAATCATGACCCCTTTGGGAGTCAGTGTGTGTGTGTGGACCATCTAGAACTCCCGATATCCAATCGGTATCTCCGAGGGAGTCGACGAACTTTAATCCTCTTCACGATGTGGACGAAGGTACGAGCGAGTTAAGAGCAACCAGAGGCCTCTTTCTTCGGCTTGAGAAGTCTCCCCAAAATTTGTTAATCTTTGCTGTTTTCTGTGGCTGTGGCGGAAGGAGGAGTCTGTACTTGTGCTCTGAAGTGGCGGTGTTCTTGTGCAGTGATCTGACAGTCGTGCTTGGAGTCACGGACGCGAGACTACGAAGACGAAAGGAGTTTCTAGATCAGAATTTTCCCTTCGTTATCAATACTACTATATAACTTAGTCTACATCTTAGAAATGCTTTATCCCCATTATTGAACGCACGTAATTTTTCACCATTGATAAGACTTTCTTCCTTATTATTATAATCATGACTATCCTTGTCAATTTCAACTATATTTGCATTTAACAACTGCCGGTAAACTTCAATCCCAAGTCAGCTATAAAGACCTGCGCTCTCACGAAGGAATTACTATAAACAGCAACACTTGATACTGGATATTTCGACGCAGGACAAAACTTGACAGAATCGCAACGCTACAACTCATCGAGATGTGACTGAACTTCAAGACCAAGACGATACTTAATAGTAAATATTAACAATGAACATGCGCAGACGCACCAGCCCCCACCCCCCCTCAGCCCTTAAATCTTCACAGACATAAGTTCGTTCAATAATAATACCTAGAGATATTTGGTATTGAAGTGACTGACATTCACCTCAGAAGTACTTCATAACATTGAGTACTACTGCTACTACTAACATCACTGCTACTGGTGCTATTATTGTTGCGTTTATTCAACTTTTGCTTTCAAGAATGACAAATATACTATACTCTGTTTTTTTCCATCTGTCCATCCGCCTGTGGTGTTTGCGCATGGTAACACTGCGTCCCGGGCTTTAAATAATATCCTATTTCGAATATTAACGGTGTAATTCGCATACAATAAATTATTAAAACACTTTTTCAGTTGCAAATGTATACCCAGATATCCTTTTATCTGCCTAGAACTTAGACACAGCGTAACTATTTAAAAGCCCGGGATGCAGTGTTACCATGCGCGACCACCACAGGCGGATGGACAGATGGAAAAAAACAGAGTATAGTCTTAGATATTCTGTTTACACAGTATATGTGTGTGGATCATTGTTTACTTATTAAATATATAGATATAGTTTAATAAAGTAAGTACAATATATATATATATATATATATATAATATATATATATTTATATATATAAAACATATACTATACATATAGATATAGTTTAATAAATAAGTACAAATATATAATATATATATATATATATATATATATAATATATATTAAACATATTTACATATACATATACATATGTATGCGTATATCTAGATGTAGACAGATATATATATATATATATATATATATATATATATACATAAATATATATATATATATATATTATATATAATATATATATATATATATATATATATATATATATTTATATATATATATATATATCTTTATATATATATATCTATCTATATATATATATATATATATATCAGATATATAATATATATATTTATCTTTATATATATATATATATATATATATCATATATATATATATATATATATATATTATGTCAGTGTAGATGCAGTAATATTATGCATATATATATATATATATATATATATATATATATATATATATATATATATATATATATATATGCATAATATACTGCATCTACACTGACATAATATATTATTATATTATATATATTAATATTTATTATATATGTATATTATATTAATATATATAATATTATATTTTTTATTATATATATAAAGATATAATATATATATATAATATATATATATATATATATAAGATATATATATATATATATATATATATATATAGTAGTATATAAACGATATATAAATATAGTATATATCATATATTATAGATATATCTATACCTAATATCTATACTATCTATATCTATAATACTTAATATATATATATATATATATATATATATATATACTATATATATAGATATAGATATAGATTATCTATATTATATCTATTCTATATATATATATATATATATATATAGATAATATATATATATAGATACGATATATAGATATAGTATGATATAGTCTATATATATATAGATATATATATATATATAATAATATATAGTATTATATATATAGAAAATATTAATTATATATATATATATATATATATATATATATTAATATAATATACATATATGTATATATATATATATATATATATATATATATATATATACATATATATCATATAAGACGCATAATATACTGTATCCACACACGTATAATATATATATATATATATATATATATATATATATATATATATATATATATATATATATACTATATATATATCATATATATATATATATATATATATATATATATATATATATATATTTTGGACATAAGTATATTTGATATTTTTATTATAAAAAGCCCTCTGTTTATTCGTATTCACACCATGCATTACGAGATAGCGACGCATTTAAAATAACCAGTCATTCATAAAACGGGCCTCTGACATCAATGACAATCAAAACGATAATGACGAGGACACTGGATGAGGAAATCTAGCCATTCATAAATAAAGAAGCTACGTATTAAAGGACGACACTATACTATACAGGAACACGAATAAAACAACTGTCAATTCACGATCAATAACCAGCGAGTACGACCGTAAGTCAGTTGATTGACGAGATTTAAGAATGGAATGGACTGTAGAGTTTAGGCCAAAGGTCAAACACAGGACCTGTGAGGTCATTCAGAGCTGGAGAGGAAATCGAGAGTGGGTAGGTTTGAAAGGTGTAACAGGAGAGGGGGGATAGCAAGACGGAAGAAAGGTAATATGAATGGAGGTACAGTGAAAGGGATGAAAAGGGGTTGCAGCTAGGGGGCGAAGGGACGCTGTAAAGAACCCTAAGTAATGTCTACAGTGTATCATATGAGGTCACACTGACTGCACTACACCCCTGTGGGGATATTAGCTGTTGGTACCATAATAGTTCACTTACAATTCACGGGTGGCGCTGGCAACATTGCAGTGGGAAAGTGATTCATCTTTCAGTATCTCCCTGGAGTTATTATCCATCCATTTACTAAAGGCTTCAGCATCAAGATTATTGTAAAAGTAGGCATTCATGTTTTAAAAACAGCTAACACTGACGTTATCTCCCGTTCCGCAGGTGGTGTTGGTGGCGCTGGCGTTGGGCATTGCCAGCAGCGACTCGAGAGTGCGTCGTCAAGCCCCAGGATACTCCTACCAACAGCCTGTTGGTGGCGAGGCAGTCCTCGGGGCAGGTGTAAGCGCAGGTGCTGGGGATGGATCAGCCGCATCAGCTGGTGGACAAGGTGCCCTAGGAGGAGCTGGTGGATCCGCGGCTCTAGGAGGAGCCGGTGGATCCACGGCTCTAGGAGGAGCTGGTGGATCAGCAGCTCTAGGAGGAGCTGGTGGATCAGCAGCTCTAGGAGGAGCTGGTGGATCAGCAGCTCTAGGAGGAGCTGGTGGATCAGCAGCTCTAGGAGGAGCCGGCGGATCAGCAGCTCTAGGAGCTGGTGGATCAGCGGTTCTAGGAGCTGGTGGATCCGCAGCACTGGGAGCTGGTGGAGGGCCAGCCACACCTTGGCCAGTAAGAGACTCATAGTGTGTTTTAAGCTAATTTTTGAGAACTCACGAGAATTTGTCTAAAAAAACTGGTATCATACAAAAAAAAACTTGTGTAAAAACATCTTTCCTTTTTTGGGTTTTTTCATAGAACATGTTTTTGTATTCTCCCAACAGCCTCTCATGCCATACCAGTTTGCTTTCGAAGTTAAGGACACTGCATCGAATAACTACCAAAATCGAGTCGAATTTGTGGAAAATGGAGTCTTGCAGGGAAGCTACAGCCTTCTGGGACCTGATGGCGTCGTGAGAACTTCCATTTATTCAGATGATGGAAACTCTGGCTTTAAGGTTTGAAAGTTTAACATTTTGTGTTTGTGTAATAAGTCGTCAATTTTTATAACATCCAGTGCACTGCAGTATACCGATACTCTTATCAATATCTAAGAATTAATGAAATTTTTGGTTGACAGGTTACTCTACACGAGATTCCAACAGACATTGTTGTAGGATCAGGCGCTTCAGCTAGCTCTGCAGCATCTGCCTCATCGGCATCAAGCTCATCAGCAGCATCCAGTGCCTCTGCAGGATCAGGTGGATCATTTGGTGGGTCAGGATCAGCAGCAGCTGGTGCTTCATCTTCATTTGGTGGATCATCTTCGGCTTCAAGCTCTTCAGCAGCAGCTGGTGGTGGTGCTGGTGCTGCAGGTGCTGCATCTTCTGGTGCAAGTGGATTTGGTGGGGGAAGTTCAAGCTCAGCAGCTTCTGCTGGTGGATCAGGAGGATTCTCTGCTGGAGGGTCAGGAGCTGCATCTGCCTCTGCTGGTGGAAGCGGCGTAGGAGGGTTCTCTGCTGGAGGACCTGGGGCGGCTTCTGCCTCAAGCACAGCTGGTGGATCAGGAGGATTCCCTGCAGGAGGGTCAGGAGCTGCATCTGCCTCTGCTGGTGGAAGTGGATTAGGAGGATTCTCTGCTGGAGGGCCAGGAGCTGCAGCTTCTGCTGGTGGAAGTGGACTTGGAGGCTTCTCGTCTGGAGGATCAGGTGCTGCTTCTGCCTCAAGTGGGGCTGGTGGATTTGGAGGCTTCCCTGCAGGAGGATCAGGAGCTGCATCTGCCTCTGCTGGTGGAAGTGGATTTGGAGGCTTCCCTGCAGGAGGGTCAGGAGCTGCATCTGCCTCTACTGGTGGAAGTGGATTTGGAGGCTTCCCTGCAGGAGGATCAGGAGCTGCATCAGCCTCTGCTGGTGGAGGTGGACTTGGAGGCTTCTCATCTGGAGGGTCAGGAGCTGCATCTGCCTCTGCTGGTGGTAGTGGATTAGGAGGATTTTCTGCTGGAGGGTCAGGCGCTGCTTCTGCCTCATGGGGGCTTTGGGTGAATGGAGGCTTCTGCCAGGAGGGTCAGGAAGCTGCATCGGGGCCTCTACTGGTGGAAAGGTGGATTTGGAGGCTTCCCTGCAGGAGGGTCAGGAGCTGCATCTGCCTCTACTGGTGGAAGTGGATTTGGAGGCTTCCCTGCAGTAGGGTCAGGAGCTGCATCTGCCTCTACTGGTGGAAGTGGATTTGGAGGCTTCCCTGCAGTAGGGTCAGGAGCTGCATCTGCCTCTACTGGTGGAAGTGGATTTGGAGGTTCTTGCCCAAGGTAGTCAGGACTGGCATCTGGGCCTCTACTGGTGGAAGTGGATTTGGAGGCTTCCCTGCAGGAGGGTCAGGAGCTGCATCTGCCTCTGCTGGTGGAAGTGGACTTGGAGGATTCTCTGCTGGAGGATCAGGTGCTGCTTCTGCCTCAAGCGGGGCTGGTGGATTTGGAGGTTTCCCTGCCAGAGGACCTGGAACTGCTTCTGCCTCAGCTGCTACAGGTGGAGTAGGAGGATTCTCTGCTGGAGGGTCAGGAGCTGCTTCTTCCTCAGCTAGTACAGGTGGAGTAGGAGGATTCTCTGCTGGAGGGTCAGGTGCTGCATCAGCCTCGGCTGGTGGTAGTGGATTGGGAGGATTCTCCGTGGGAGGCGTAGGTTCTTCTTCAGCCTCAGCTGGTACAGGTGGATTTGGAGGATCAGGGGCTGCTTCTGCAGCTGCAGGAGGTCTATCACATGGATTTGGAAATGTACCTATATTTGTTATACAATCTAATGCCCTTGGCAGTGGTGGAGGAAGCGGCGGGGTTGTATCAAGCGTAGGAGGAGGCCAGCCAAGCTTTGCTGCCCTTGTTGGAGGCCCAGGTGTAGGAACCTCAAGTGTTTCTGCAGGATCATCAGGCGGAGGATCTGTTGTCACTGTTGGTGGAAGCAGTGCTCCTAGTTTTGCAGCCCTTGTAGGAGGTCCTGGCAGTGGATCAGCTGGTGCCTCTGCTGGTGCTTCAGCTGGTGCCTCTGCTGGTGCCTCTGCTGGCGCTTCAGCTGGATCTCGAGGCCCTGGTAGTGGACAGGTTCCAGTTATTATTGTTGATCAAAACATTCTTGGTGGAGCAGGAGGTGGCTCAGGGGCAGCTAGTTCTGCTGCCTCAGGTAGCTCTTCTGCTAGTGCAGCCAGCAGCAGTTCAGCTGGAGCAGGATTTGGGCGTGGGGTAGGCTCAGGGTTTTCTGCAGGTTCTGCATCTGGAGCATCTAGTGCCGCAGCATCATCTTCATCTGCTGGTGGTGTAGGATCTGCAATCATAAAGAGAGGCCCTGTTGTAGCTGCTCAGATTGGTGCGCCTGTTAACATAGTGTCTTCTGGTTCAGGAGCCAGTGCAGCCTCAGCATCATCAGGAGGCAGAGGAAGTACTTTTGTATCTACAATTGGGGCTCCAGTTGGTGGTGCAGGTTCCTCATCTGCAGCATCAGCAAGTTCATCTGGTGCCTCTTCAGGAGTGGTTGTTGGACCTGTTGCATCCCCCTTAGTCTCTACACAGAAAGTTGGTAAACCAGTACTAGCCCAAACAGGTGGGGCCTTCAGTGCAGGGTCCTCTGCAGCATCTGCAGCATCTGCAGCAGCTGCAGCAAGTGCTGCATCATCTGCTGCCAGGGTATCTACCCCGAAAGTGGTTAGTGTACCAGTCTCAGCTCCTGTTGCCTCACCATTAACATCAAGTGCCTCTTCAGCAGCATCCTCATCTGCCAGTTCATCATCTAGTGCTGCAGCTGGAAGTGGAGGAAGTGGACGGCTATCAGTTGGCACTGCTCCAGCATCTGCATCATCAGCAGCTTCATCATCAGCTGCTGCATCATCTCTTGGTGCAGGTGTCTCCGGCTCTTCAGTAGGTGGCAATATTCAGGGAGTACCTGTGATTCTTCTGAACCAACACGGTGGAGCTGGAAACCTAGCTGACTTTGCATCAGTTGGTGGAGCCAGATTCTTTGGCGGAGGACATCCAACCGGCTTAGCAACTGCCTCTGTACCTCTTGTTACAAGTGGTGTACATGTAGTACCTAACCCTGGTGCAGCTGTAGCTTTTGGAAGCCATACTCCGGTAGTTCATGCAAGCGCACCTTTGGTACATGCATCTGCCCCACTTGTACACAGTGCCCCTACAGGCTTAGTAGTGGGAACCCATGGTAGCCACGCCAGTTTTCCTGGTTCTGGAGGTTTAGTAGTGGGAACCCATGGTAGTCAAGCCGGTTTTCCAGGTTCTGCAGGTTTAGTAGTGGGAACCCATGGTGGTCAAGCTGGTTTTCCTGGTTCTGCAGGTTTAGTAGTGGGAACCCATGGTAGTCAAGCAGGTTTTCCTGGTCAAAGCCTCTTCGTAAGTAGTCCTGTAGCATTTGGTCATGTTCACGGCAATCATCTCACAAATGCTGGAGCCATCCAGGGTTGAAGTAATGAACGAAAGTAGGATAACATAGTAGAACATACCAGAACAGAAGACTAATTTGTTAAAGCCAAGTTGACTCTGAAGATGACTGTTCTCTCGCCATTAGGTGGTAATGATTACACGACGGAAACTTGCAGTCATATACGATATCCTGCGTGGATATACGAGCAAAGAGTGCCATTAATGTTATACTTGATGATATGCAAATGAGGAGATTCATCTACTGTCGGTTTCTCCTTCTTTATTTTCATGATCACGCGTTATATTGTGAACCAGTCAGGTTACTGTGTTAATTGTTTTATGTGTTTATGTACATATGTGTGTCGAATGCATTATAGCTTATTAGAATAAAGATTACCTTTATGACCTAGCTTGTTTCCTTCAGTACTTAGTCCCTAGAACGTAAGAGAAAATGCCATCCCACTCAATAGATTATGCAGTCTTGTGAAATATTATGAGTTTTAGTGGACGTGATGATGATGTGCAGCCCATAGTAATTTAAATGTTCAGCAAAGATAATTTGCATCTTAACTCAACTATAGGATTGGATTGAATTTAATATAAAATACTTCCACTGGAAAAATCACACTTAAATTGGTTACGGCTTTATCTTATGTGTGGTTCCCCCTAATGGTTTTGACAAACTTGAAAACGTACGGATGACAAAATTATTATGCCAAATGATTTTGTAGACTTCCAGTTGCAAATAATGATGTAGATTTCCAGTTTGGATTTCTCTTGTATTTTCACCAGAAATGGCTATTCTACTAAATATCATACATTTAACCAACAGCTAATTTGGAAATCAAAAGGGGAAATGTGATGCACGATGCAAAACCCTTAACTCTCTTGGAAAAATCTGATCGTTTTCTGTGGTAAACGCTTCCTCTGGTCTAAGGAACCACAGGATTGATACTAACCATTAGGAAATAGATATGTTCAAGTCTAAGCCCATGTCTAACACGCTGGAATTTCTCATCATCTATCGCGAGACCAGTATCGAGTATAGTAGTATACCATTGTGATGATGAAATATATTATTATCTTTCATCACTAGGTATCATCATAACCAGACCAGTGAGTCACGACTGTTATCACTATTGGAAATTAATATATAATTTTATACACACACACACACACACACACACACACACACACACATATATATATATATATATATATATATATATATATATATATATATATATATATATATTAACTTTATCACTTACTTGTTCTGTGCATTAATACAATTACAGACAGGACCTCATTAAAATTGGATGGTACGAAGCGGAGATATTTGTAAAAAAATTTTTTTTATATAAATATCTCCACTTGATACCATCAAGTAGGAAAGAGGTCCTGTTAGTAATATATATATATATATAATATATATATATATATATATATATATATATATATATATATATATATATATATATATATATATATATATATATATATATATATATATATATATATATATATATATATATATATATAAGCACCATGATGCTAATGACAAATAACAATTAACAACAGTGTCGATTATGATACAGTAGTAAACAAATCCATAGGGGTAATAAGGCTAAATTACCCTATGTGTGCCTTAAATGACAAACACGTAAACTAACAATGGACGAAATAAATAAACAAAATTATTATAAGGGTGACTTTAAATTTCAATAAAAATATATAACAATAACCAACACTGCGTTAATTATGATATAGCAGTAAAGTAATATATGCTTGAGTAATAAATAACCTTTTATATATTTTTAATAATAAAAAACAAACCAATATTGAAGGAGACCATAAAAATATATTTAAGGGTTATTTTGAACTTTAACAAAAATAATATAATTATGATATACCAATCAACAAACCTGTATGAGTCATAAATGGCCCTCTATTAATTTTTAATAACGAAAAACCAATAATGAAAGAAATAAGGAAGAATAGAATTTGAATTTGAATTTAGGTAGGGACGCTCAATCCAATACTATGAAAAACCGAAACACAGAGGCTATGGAGGAGCCCAAGAACTTGAAAACATTGGTTATAAGGTCCCTAAAGGTGTGGCACTTGGGATAATGCAGCTGCCACAAACAGGAATACAGGGGATGCAATTATGATAAACTTCCAAGTAAGTCGCTCCGGGCTCTGTGACACCCACGACAAAGACTCGGAAAACGCGTTAGTCAGTAAGACTCTCCCCTCTCACTTAAAGTCTTCGACCTGTTTCAGGAAGCAGGTCAATCACTTCCTTCAGTGCCGGGTCATACTAAAAGGGCACGGGTCTGACAAGGGGCATGAAAGTGTCTTATCGCTACAGGATTTACAGAGGAAAAGTCCCAGAGCACTAGGGTAGAATATACTCCAATCACGTGCCCAGTAAATTGGAATGGAATTGCCTGGATTTTAGGCCAAAAGCCAAGCACTGGAACCTAAAAGGTCATTCAGCACTGGAAAGGAAACTGAGAGTAGGTAAGTTTGAAAGGTGCTACAGGAGGAAAACCTCGAAGCAGCTGCACTATGAAATAATAGTTAGGAGGGTGGATAGCAAGATAAAAAAAGATATGAATGTAGGTACAGTAAAAGGAATGAAAGAGGTTGCAGCTAGGGGCCGAAGGGACGCTGCAAATAACCTTCAGTAATGCCTACAGTGCACCCCGTGAGGTACACTGACGGCAGTAACCCCATACAGGAACTATATTTGATAGGGAAATGCCCAGGAGAGTGTAACGTTTGAACCTGAAAGCCACAAGTCGATAATGTCGGTTCTGGGTTACAGAAGGACCCCATGTTGACCCTTCCAGTGGCCTTAGCTTACAGAGAGAGAGAGAGAGAGAGAGAGAGAGAGAGAGAGAGAGAGAGAGAGAGAGAGAATAAATCTGTGGCTATTTCCTGGGCTAGTGGCAAATGACCTAGCACAGCCCAAGGGTGCTGTTTCCGAAGTCATTTTTTGCTAATCAAGATTTCTAGTTTACTTTCTTAGCTCAGCTTATTTCCGAGCGACAGGAAATATCTGCCTCGATTTATATTTTATTATATATAGAGAGAGATATATTTTTTTAACATCAAACTGTAACTAGGGTGGATTTAGTGAGAACAATCACATAAGGATCTTTACCTATGATCATACTTTCAACTGTTGTAGTACCATGAGTGAACTCTTTTTTAGTAAAACTCCCACATCATCAGACGGCTCATGTATACCTACACAAAAAACTCATTATACCTACACAAAAACTCATCAGAAGCGCATTGTGTATCGCTACACACACCCACATGACCACACCAAGGCAAAATAATCTGATAAATCCTTTTTACCTATGAATCTCCACATTTCTTAGTCCTTATGCCAGCATATATAATGTAAACGGTTCATCGTAGCATCTTCAACCTTTTAATTTCTTTTAAATTCAATATCTACACTTAATTTCCATAAAGGAAAGGTGGGTCACCAATCCATGTATGAATTCCCAAAGGTAGGTCACCAATCCCTGTATACATCCCCGGCGGCAGGTCACCAATCCATGTATGAACTCCCAAAGGTAGGTCACCAATCCCTGTATGCATTTCCCAAGGCAGGTCACCAATCCATGCATGAATTCCCAAAGGTAGGTCACCAATCCCTGTATACATTTCCAAAGGCAGGTCACCAATCCATGTATGAATTCCCAAAGCTAAGTCACCAATCTCTGTATACATTTCCAAAGGCAGGTCACCAATCCATGTTTGAATTCCCAAAGGTAAGTCACCAATCCCTGTATACATTTCCAAAGGCAGGTCACCAATCCCCGTATGAAAAATGTTCTGTTACAACAGAATTCCATCTAATAAAAGGAGCCCATAAAAAGGCCAAAATATAGAAAGAAAATGCTAATATATTTCAGAGACTGTTGTCTCTCACTCCTCAGGTAGGTAATTTCTATATTTTGTGCGTTTTTATGATATATATATATATATATATATATATATATATATATATATATATATATATATGTGTGTGTGTGTGTGTGTGTGTGTGTGTGTGTATTATCATTATTATATATACTTATTATCTTCTCTTCCTCAATTCTACATCAGCGTTCCTCCAACCAATCTCTTCTCACCACTACCACCCCAACCTCCTCGATAACAAACTGGCTCTCTTTCTCTCTCTCTCTCTCTCTGAACTACAAAAAACCAAAACCGTTCTGAAACCGCTTTTGTCAACCTACAGATATACATCTTCAACTGAAAACACTTCTCTCTCTCTCTCTCTCTCTCTCTCTCTCTCGTCTCAGTTGGTTTGACGAGTTCCGAAATACACAACAAGCTTTTGTTTTTTCTTTTTTAATTCCTCCAGGTTTAATCTAGACCAACCTCTCTCTTCCTCTCTCTAAGTTTCAGTCAAAACCAACTATATCCAGTTAACATAAACAGTGGTCTTCTTAACCTGTCTGGAGAAGGGCGCATGGTTAGATATCTAATCCTTGAATATGTATAGTAAATATGTATAATTCCTTATACATGCCGTGACTCAGGGTGGGGCTGGTGACTCTAGGTGGGACTGGAAGGGATAGGATCTATATAAGTAAATAACGCCATCATTCAAGCAGTCCTATAATTTATATGGTTATAGAAAAGTTGTTACTCTAAATGTATTCTCCAAAGATTTTGTTCAATGCTGTGCTGTGCATAGCTATCTGGTCGCAAACTTTTATTTATTTTTTTAAAGTCTGGTGTATATACTAACTATATACTTCGATATATACAATAACCCTATATTAAACTTAGAAATAGATTCATATATGTTTATAAAGAAATATTGTATAAAATATAAATCTATTTTATGTTTTATGTATGATTATTATTATATATAATTATATCATATTATAGATATATATATATATAATAGACACCTATCATCCTTATTGATATATAATATATATATATATATTTATATATCTATAATATATATAATATATATCTATATAATATATATTATATATAGGAGCCCATAAAAACACCAAAATGTAGAAAGTAAGTACTATATTTCAGAGACAACTGTCTATCTCTTCAGGTAGGTAATGAAATATAGTACTTAACTTCCTATATTTTGGCGGTTTTATGGGCTCCTTTTATTGGATGGAATTCTGTTGTAACAGAACATTTTCACCAGTGATACTAGCTTACGAAAGGGTTGTTCTTTATTCGACGGACCTTTCCATCTGCGACGTGAATCTGCGTTGGCGTAATATATAGGCTGCTCGTCAACTATCACCTTTACCAGTCTGAAGACCTTCTCTCGCCCTCGAGATGTGGCCCGTGTCCGGAGGAGTTATTTTCGATCTAACATCAATAAGATGCAATAAACATTCAAATCTGATATTGTCACATTAATGTGTACCATCTTGGTGTCGTATGTCTGGCAGTTCGAATGTCTAGAAGTAATTTAAGACATATTTAGTTTTCTGATATGGTTGGTTACTTATTTTACTGATGGACGAAAGGACCTCTACGAACTGAATTTGCTAAAAACGTTTGCTTCAAGACTTGGGGTTTAATTCGCAAAAATTCATGGAGAGTTCGTAACTAATTATGTATGCTTGCTGACTTAACGTCTACATTCAGTTGTACAAATGTGCAAATTCAAATACACAAATGTATTCTACAAGCAAAATCTGAGAGTAATGTACGAATTCAGTTGTACAAACGTTTTCTACAAGCAAAACCTGAGAGTAATGTACGAATTCAGCTGTACAAATGTATTCTACAAGCAAAACCTGCCTGAGAGTAATGTACGAATTCAGCTGTACACGTGTATTCTACAAGCAAAACCTGAGAGTAATGTACGAATTCAGCTGTACAAACGTTTTCTACAAGCAAAACCTGAGAGTAATTTTTCCCTCAAGGGTCCTAGGATGATGCCTCACTGGTGAAACTATTTCATTATTCATATCACGTTCTTGATAATATATTCGCTGTTTTTTTTCACGACCATTTATATCATATTCTCTTTCATATTTCTAGCACCTAGCCAGTAACCTTAGCATCATAATGATGCTTTTTATTTATTTATTTTATTTTTTATTTGTTTATTGGTAAAGTATTTTTTTTCATTTTCTAGTACCTGATCTCTTATTTCTGTGTTTCCCATCACCTTCTGTAACATTCTTTCAAGTGAACACCTTAATTAATATTCGTTGGAAGCTTGAATTTCAAGTCAATCGCCCCAGTGGACTTGTTCCATATGACTACGTTTCAACTTCTGAATAATAATGACGATAAATTTAGTTTTCTGCAAAAGAAAACTATTGTACTTCGTCCGTCCGTCCATCCGCCCTCAGATCTAAAAAAAACTACCGAGGATAGATGGTTGCAAATCGGTATTTAGATAATCCAACCTCCAATCATCAAACATACCAAATTTCAGCCCCCTGGCATTAATAATTATTTATTTTATATAAGGTTAAAGTCAGCCATTGGATCATGCATCTGGCAGCGCTTTCCGGAGCCATGGAAGTGTGACCCTTACTCTACCGCATCTGGTGAGCAACTGGAGAACTGCAGGTCGTAGTTGATGGTTTTATACAGCATCTTACGTTGTACAGAAAACATGTTTCTATAACATTCACGTTTCGTGTTTCGAGTTCAGCTTGTTCGCTAAGAAGATGCCACACAAACCACAATATACAGAAGTACAAGGTAATCAAGTACTCGATCAGTCCACCTCTGCAAGAGAAGTGATTGCATGTTGCATGCAACTGATAACTAACTTGTAATCTCTCGCACAGAACTCGTTGCCAGCAGTTCCCTTTCATTACTGGTGTCTAGCCACCCTCAATAAATGGGGCAGGTACACAATTACGGGCTGCTAGCGATCGCTTCCTTGCGAAATAATCTCGTTGACTATAATGAAAGGAAATAACAGAATTTACATAACTGGTATTTTACAAAGTGCGCGACTTTTTATTTGGAGGTAAAGGCTACGATGAATATTGCATAAACACACGAGCTAAATAGATTTGTGTATATATATAAACTTGTATATATATACATAAAAATAAATTTGTGCATATACAAGCATAAATACATGTATATATATATATATGTGCAAATACGTATGTATGCATGTATATACACATATACGCACATATATTTATATGTATACATATGCAAATTTATGCAGATATATATGTGTCTGTAGTGAAATTATGTGTATATATACATACATAATTTTTTTTATATACGTATGTATACACACACATATATATATTATATATATACCCTTTATGTAACGAAGGCATAATGTTATCAACAAAAGGGAGAGAGAAAAGAAAAGGATAATTTCCGTTTCTCACGGAAGTAATTAATAGTATCTAATACCTCTTAAAGGATCAAAGTATTCTTGGAATAGGTATGGGAACAGACGGCCTGCCGGGTGCTACAAGGACGAAGGAGGAATCACCCCTCCCCACCACAACTGTGGCCCCCCCCCCTCACCCCCCCCCCCCCCCCCCCCCCCCCCCCCCCCCCCACCTTTAAAATTCAGTGGAACAATGACAAAATCCTCAATATCTATCGACAAGAGAGACAGAAATGGGACTCCACATAAGATTGAAAGAAAATAAAGAGGTAGGCACAGGCTCATTAAACAAGGCGTGATCCGACCTCCAGCTTACTCTGAGCACATGCTAAAATCTATGGTCAAATGGAGCTTTGTTTCACCAACGAAAATTAATATTAAATATGCTATATTTTATTACAAATAATTGTTCTGTACTGTTTAACATGCACGTTATTTATTTTGTACATTTTCAGTCTAATAAATAACTCATAGATATACTATCCTAAAATTCCTGTATCTTGAAACTCAAAACGAAACACCTTTTTCAGACCTTTCTAGGCTTCTCCATAGACCTTCCCTACACCCCCCCCCCCTCCCCAACAAGAATAAGAAGAACAACAAAATAACGAAAAAGTAGTTTGTAGGCTTACTCCCCGAGTAAGTGAAAAAAAGAAGGCACGGAATATGATTATAATTGCAGACCCCCAATCGTGCAAACTCACAGGGTCAGAATTAGTAGATCCAGAAGCAGCAGTTTGAGATGACGAGCAATCAGGCGAAGAGAAACATAAAAGAAATAAGAGAATAATGGAACAGAATACAGAATTTAGGCCAAAAGCCAAGTGCTGGGACCTATGAGATCATTCAGCACTGAGATGAATATTAACAGTAAAATGGTTTGAAAAGTGAAACGGGAGGAAAACCTCAAAGCAGTTGCGCGATGAATCAATTGCTAGAAGAGGGTTGAAAGAGAATATGAACGGAGGTACAGCAAAACGAATGAATGGGGTTGCAGCTAGGAGGCGAGAGGAAGCTGCAAAGAATATCAAGTAATGCCTACCGCGCACCGCCTCAGTAATAATACTTTAAAGTTAAGTACTATACCTTAGTTTAACCAGACCACTGAGCTGATTAACAGCTCTCCTAGGGCTGCCTCCGAAGGATTAGATATTTTGACGTGTTTAGGAACCAGCTGGCTACCTAGCAAACGGGGCCTACAGCTCATTGTGGGATCCGAACCACATTCTGTCGAGAAATGAATTTCTAATCACCACAAACAAATTCCTTTGATTCCTTACTGGCAGAGCAGGGAATCGAACTCAGGACATATATATATATATATATATATATATATATATATATATATATATATATATATAGATATAAATTTCTATAAATATTTTATTTTTTCCAATTTTTGTATATTTCTCAATTACGTTAATTTCTAAATCTTGAATAGTATTATTTTGTCATTATTTTTTCATGGGGGGCAGGGGGAGGTTGGCACGTGCCCAGGCGCCCTTACCCCTGACCCCGGGGGATTCACTACTAGAGGCTATTTACTTCAAATCACTCAAACCACCAAAGGAGCTGAGAGAAGTTTTGAAGAATTCAGTGACAGTGGAAGTTCGGGCTACTTAATTGTCCATCACTTCGAGGACACTGCTTTTTTTGTTTGTTTGTTTGTTTGTTTGTATGGTGTTTTTACGTTGCATGAAACCAGCAGTGGTTATTCACCAACGGGACCAACGGCTTTACTACGTGATTTCAGAACCACGTCGAGATTCTTGAACTTCTATCACCAGAGATACACAACATCTCTGACACCTCAATGGAATGCCCGAGAATCTAACTCGCGGCCACCGAGGTGGCAAGCAAAGACCATACCAACCACGCCACTGAGGCGCTTAACCACTAACTTTAATCTAAAAAAAATATTGCCACTTAACACAAACCTATTCGCACATGATCTTAAACTTTAGTCAAAAACCCAAACACATTTGAAGTGAATGTAAAAGTAAGAGTTATTTGAGCGGGTAAATGACCTGCCGCCTGACGGTGTCTGGATTCTCCCCTCATGCAAAAGTAGATCTGCTTAAATGCCGTGTTTGTAAAAAGGATTCTCAACGCCAACACCCCACCCCCCCCAACCACCTCCCCCGCCCCAGCAAGTACACGGACTAGTTTAGTGTGTTATCTGCTAAGTCACTCTTCGGGTTCAAGAGGGAGAATGGAGGAAAATGAAAGAAAACAGATACATAAATATATATCTCATTAAACACGCATACATACTATAAGTATAATGTGTATAAATATATTACATATACACACAGACACACATATATATATATATATATATATATATATTTATATATATTATATATATATGTATATATATATACTGGATAAGACCTAATACATATCTATAATACATATATCTATTAAATAATCCTTGTTAGGATATATATATATATATATATATATATATATATATATATATATATATATATATATATATATATATATATATATATGATATATATATAGATATATATATATATATATATCTATATATATACATATATATACATATATGTGGGAAAACAGACAGATATAAGGCAAAGTTTTATTCAGATTCTACCAGTACATCTTCGTCTTCTGTGATATCTTACTGCCTGGTATTACTTCATATGTGCAAAAAAAAAAAAAGTAAATTTTTGCTTTCTTTTGTGATCACTTTCCACATGACTTTTTCCAATACAAAGACCATCATCGCCCGATGGACTACTGCATCAAGGGATGAGATTTTACGAAGATTAAACATAAAAAAATGAAATTCATTTCCTGATATCCTGGAGTTTTTTTTTTAATGGATGTCACGCAAATCTTAATATTCCGAATTTTGTTTCAATTTTCTTCACCTGATGGTATTCGTAATTGATTAAAATCAAAGGTATATTCAATTTCCATTGGAGTTATGAAGATATCAAATATTCAGTCTTACACAAGATTCATTTTTTTAAAAGGGACATGTCTTTGCTGCCTGCCTTCCTGAAAGGCAACCCGCCCCCCCTTTATTTTTTTTATAAGGGACATTTCTTTGCTGCCTGCCTTCCTGAAAGGCAACCCCACCCCCACAAATTAAATAACAACACGTTACATGAACTGCCAATGATCTCATTAAAAAATAAACGGATTTTTGGGGGTGGGGCTTCATAGATCTTTTCGTTACCTCTCAGTTTCCTGTTGTGATATCTCAGCAGGACACCCCCCCCCCCACCCCCCATCTCAAAATTCAATTTGAGATAAGAACAAGCAAAACGAGTTTGTATTTTTCGAAAGGCCCCCAAATTGACCGCTTCCCGATCTACCGCTTCGGCAACATGATATTTATTTTTTTCGAAAGGGTCATCTCCGCCTGCTTGCTTGCTTTCTTAGCAGGACGACTCCCATGAGGGTCAGAGAGAGAGAGAGAGAGAGAGAGGGAAGAGAGAGAATGGAACTTGCTCTGGTTTCCTGGTCAATCTCCTCCCGGGTCGTCTAGTTGGTATTTCGCATGGATATATAACGACAAAGACGAACAGCAGGCAGTCAGTTTGTGTTTGTCGATCATCGGGAACGCCAGAAGAAGCACCACTCCCCCACAGGTCATCGTGGGAGCTGAACGTGAATAATCCTCGTGATGTGGGCACAGGTACGAATACGAACTGATGTTCCTCACAGGAAGTGACAGAGTCACCTGGGGAGTCTTTCGTAGCATTGCGTCGAAGTTCTCTGGCGTCAAGACAGAAGGTTTTTATATACTAGATGATGATGAAGATGAAGACGATGGGAGCTGGAGGGGTCCGTCACGAAGTGATCAGTGTCAATAGTGGTTGTGACTTTGGGCAGGGCACTGGCCCCGTGGTCAACGAGTTGGTTCAATTAGTGATGATTTACTTATTATTTTTTATGTTAAAGTTTCAATATACGTGTAAATAAATTCTTCTGTTAAAAGAGGATACGTCTTTTATACATCTCAAGTATAAAAGGCCCATTCAAACACTCTGGTTTAAAGCCTTTTGATGGGCCTTTTATACTTGAGACATATCCTGTTTTAACAGAAGAATACACACACACACACACACACACACATATATAGATATATATATATATATATATATATATATATATATATATATATATATATATATATATATTTTTATAGACATATATATACATATTAGTATGTGTGCATACGTAAGCATTTGCACCAATGCACTCATGTATATGTAAAAAAGTTAATGCATATTCCCGTATATGCTTACTGTCGTAGGGGTGTTTTCATATGCAATTAACTGTACACACTTATGAGGGCATGGATGTACAGGAAAAGCAATTAGGTTTCTATCTATCTATCTATCTGTATTATATATATATATATATATATATATGTGTGTGTAAATATATACTATATATATATATATATATATATATATATATCATACAAAAAACTGAATACCCAGAAGACAAGTAACATCACCAACCAACCAACACAACACATGGTAATTACCTGTCATTACTCAAGGGCACACATGCTACTATATGATAGACATACTCACAAACTTTATTTTAGATTTGCATGGATGCCTTCAACAAACAGCAGACAAAAAAAAATCCACTATGCTTAGATACTGCAGTGCTAGACGGATGGGACTGAAATTCCATAAAATCACTCACTGGCAATATCCTGACATTCTCACTTTTCTTGTTTTGGTATCGGATAAAATTACTCTCCAAGATTTTCTGAGTAATGGTAGACAAAATCAAAGCAATAAAAAGTGAAAGAGGATTCTTTTTTAAATTTCAGCCAAGTGGCACTTTGTCTATAATGAGTTCTCAAATCGTTCTTTTTATTACAGTAAAAACTCATGTGACTTTCGTCCTTCACAGAATACTGGCATTGTTTACATTTCCAATGAATGACAATTCAGATTGTCACTCAAATTGATATTAATCCGAAACGTTAGCTCTTCCTCCAAGTGTTCATGGAAGAGAACGGTCTCACATACGTGGCATCTTCATATTCAAATCTACACAAAAAAACTAACCGTAAAACTCGACAAGCGACTGCGTAAAAGTTGACAACCTAGAGTAAAACGAATCTCTTCCTATTCCACAGGTGGCGCTAGTGGCATTACTGCTAGGAGTCACTAGCAGTGACAAACGAGAGGGCCGACAAGCTCCTGGCTACTCTTACCTACAGCCCAATGTAGATGGCCAGGCAGTGCTGGGTGCGGGAGTAGGCGCCGGTGCCGGGGATGCATCAGCTGGACAGCTAGTTACCCCTTGGCCTGTAAGTATACCTGTAAGAGGTTGTTTGGAATGGGTGGCGCTTTGATTTGTAACTTCTATGATCTTATGTTTCTTCTCTGACGAATACTACCGAGTAAATGGTCTCCTGATCAGAACAGAAAGGCCATCTCTCTGAATTAATGCTTAACGTTTTGTGGCTTCATTCATAAAATAATGATGTATGCAATTCTTCATCCCAACAGCCTCTCATGCCATACCAATTTGCATATGAAGTGAAAGACCCTGAAACCCATAACTATCAAAACCGAGTAGAATTCGTGGAAAATGGAGTACTTCAAGGTAGCTACAGCCTTCTGGGACCCGACGGTGTCGTAAGAACATCTGTATACTCTGATGATGGTAACTCTGGGTTCAAGGTTAGGATTTCCTCTATTTTGTTTCATTGCAAATTTGCACAAGACTGGAAGCCTAAGTAAACCTCACATAAAATCAGCATTTCTATATAAATGTTATATATGAATAAATGTTATATATGAAATACCAAAACAATCTGGAGTTATTTCGATTTGCATGCACCAATCATACCAATTAAACTCTTGCTTACAGGTTACTCTACATGAGATTCAAACAGATATTGCTGTGGGCTCAGGTGCTTCTGCAAGTTCAGCAGCCAGTGCCTCTTCTAGCTTTGGAGGTGTAAGTGGGGCTAGTGATGCATTTTCATCCGCTGATGGCAGTGGAAATGGAGGATTTTCTGCTGGAGGTCAAGGAGCAGGAGGACATGGAGATTCTGGCTTAGGAGGATTTTCTGCTGGAGGTCAAGGAGCAGGAGGACATGGAGATTTCTCATCTGGAGGCTCTGGGGGTGCATTTGCTGGTGATTCTGGCTTAGGAGGATTTTCTGCTGGAGGTCAAGGAGCAGGAGGACATGGAGATTTCTCATCTGGAGGCTCTGGGGGTGCATTTGCTGGTGATTCTGGCTTAGGAGGATTTTCTGCTGGAGGTGAAGGAGCAGGAGGACATGGAGATTTCTCATCTGGGGGCTCTGGGGGTACATTTGCTGGTGATTCTGGCTTAGGAGGATTTTCTGCTGGAGGTGCAGGAGCAGGAGGACATGGTGATTCTGGCTTGGGAGGATTTTCTGCTGGAGGTACAGGAGCAGGAGGACATGGTGATTCTGGCCTAGGAGGATTTTCTACTGGAGGTGCAGGAGCAGGAGGACATGGTGACTCTGGCTTAGGAGGATTTTCTGCTGGAGATGCAGGAGCAGGAGGACATGGAGATTTCTCATCTGGAGGCTCTGGGGGTACATTTGCTGGTGATTCTGGCTTAGGAGGATTTTCTGCTGGAGGTCTAGGAGCAGGAGGACATGGTGATTCTGGCTTAGGAGGATTTTCTGCTGGAGGTTAGGAGCAACATGGTGATTTGGTTAGGATTTTCTGCTGGATGGTCTAGGAGCAGGAGGACATGATTCGGCTTATGGAGATTCTGCTGGTCTCTTAGGGAGGACAGGTATTCTGGCTAGGAGGATTTTGGTGCTGGTCAGGAGCAGGAGGACATGGTGATTCTGGCTTAGGAGGATTTTTCTGCTGGAGGTCTAGGAGCAGGAGGAGCTGATCGGCTGGAGATCTGGAGGTCTAGGAGCAGGAGGAGGTGATTCTTGGCTTAGGATTTTCTGCTGGAGGTCTAGGAGCAGGAGGACATGGTGATTCTGGCTTAGGAGGATTTTCTGCTGGAGGTCTAGGAGCAGGAGGACATGGTGATTCTGGCTTAGGAGGATTTTCTGCTGGAGGTCTAGGAGCAGGAGGACATGGTGATTCTGGCTTGGATTTTCTGGGAGGTCTAGGAGGCAGGAGGACATGGTGATTCTGGCTTAGGAGGATTTTCTGATGGAGGTCTAGGAGCAGGAGGACATGGTGATTCTGGCTTAGGAGGATTTTCTGCTGGAGGTCTAGGAGCAGGAGGACATGGTGATTCTGGCTTAGGAGATTTTCGCTGGAGGTCTAGGAGCAGGAGGACAGGTGATTCCTGCTTAGGAGGATTTTCCGCTGGAGGTCTAGGAGCAGGAGGACAAGGTGATTCTGGCTTAGGAGGATTTTCGCTGGAGGTCTAGGAGCAGGAGGACATGGTGATTCTGGCTTAGGAGGATTTTCCGCTGGAGGTCAAGGAGCAGGAGGACATGGTGATTCTGGCTTAGGAGGATTTTCTGCTGGAGGTCAAGGAGCAGGAGGACATGGTGATTCTGGCTTAGGAGGATTTTCTACTGGAGGTCAAGTTGTAGGGGGACATGGAGACTTCTCAGCTGGAGGATTAGGAGCTACCTCTGCCTCCGCTGGTGGTAGTGGATTTGGAGGACATACTGCAGGAAGTGCTGGATCTTCTGCTTCAGCAGGTGTAGGAGGACTTGGTGGTTTCTCTGCTGGTGGATCAGGAGCTGCTTCCTCCTCTGCTGGTGGTAGTGGATTTGGAGGATTCTCAGCAGGAGGGGCAGGATCTTCTTCTGCTTCAGCAGGTGTAGGAGGACTTGGTGGTTTCTCTGGTGGTGGATCAGGAGCTGCTTCCTCCTCTGCTGGTGGCAGTGGATTTGGAGGATTCTCAGCAGGAGGGGCAGGATCATCTTCTGCTTCAGCAGGTGTAGGAGGACTTGGTGTTTTCTCTGGTGGTGGATTAGGAGCTGCTTCCTCCTCTGCTGGTGGTAGTGGATTTGGAGGATTCTCAGCAGGAGGGGCAGGATCGTCTTCTGCTTCAGCAGGTGTAGGAGGACTTGGTGGTTTCTCTGCTGGTGGATTAGGAGCGGCTTCCTCCTCTGCTGGTGGTAGTGGATTTGGAGGATTCTCAGCAGGAGGGGCAGGGTCTTCTTCTGCTTCAGCAGGTGTAGGAGGACTTGGTGGTTTCTCTGCTGGTGGATCAGGATCTTCATCTGCTTCTGTTGGTGGTAGTGGGTTTGGGGGTTTGTCTTCTGGCACTTCAGTGGGCGGAAGTGGATTAGGAGGGTTCTCTTCTGGGGGACCTGGCGTTACATCAGCTCTAGTAGGAGGCCCTGGATTAGGAGGATTTTCTTCTGGAGGATCAAGCGCTGCTTCTGCATCATCTGGTAGCAGTGGAATTGGAGGATTTTCTGTTGGAGGGTCAGGAGCTGCATCCGCATCTGCTGGTGGTGGTGGACTAGGAGGGTTCTCTTCTGGGGGACCTGGCGTTGCATCAGCTCTAGTAGGAGGCCCTGGATTAGGAGGATTTTCTTCTGGAGGATCAAGCGCTGCTTCTGCATCATCTGGTAGTAGTGGAATTGGAGGATTTTCTGTTGGAGGGTCAGGAGCTGCATCCGCATCTGCTGGTGGTGGTGGATTAGGAGGCTTCTCTTCGGGGGGACCTGGCGTTGCATCAGCTCTAGTAGGAGGCCCTGGATTAGGAGGATTTTCTTCTGGAGGATCAAGCGCTGCTTCTGCATCATCTGGTAGTAGTGGAATTGGAGGATTTTCTGTTGGAGGGTCTGGAGCTGCATCTGCATCTGCTGGTGGTGGTGGATTAGGAGGGTTCTCTTCTGGGGGACCTGGCGTTGCATCAGCTCTAGTAGGAGGCCCTGGATTAGGAGGATTTTCTTCTGGAGGATCAAGCGCTGCTTCTGCATCATCTGGTAGTAGTGGAATTGGAGGATTTTCTGTTGGAGGGTCAGGAGCTGCATCTGCATCTGCTGGTGGTGGTGGATTAGGTGGCTTTTCTTCGGGAGGACCTGGTGTTGCATCAGCTTTAGTAGGAGGTCCTGGACTGGGAGGATTTTCTTCTGGAGGATCAGGAGCTGCTTCTGCCTCATCAAGTAGTGGTGGATTTGGAGGTTTTCCTCTTGGAGGCATAGGATCTTCTTCAGTAGGAGTAGGTGGAATTGGAGGTTTTCCTGTTGGAGGCATAGGATCTTCTTCAGTAGGAGTAGGTGGAATTGGAGGTTTTCCTGTTGGAGGCATAGGATCTTCTTCAGTAGGAGTAGGTGGAATTGGAGGTTTTCCTCTTGGAGGCATAGGCTCTTCTTCAGTAGGAGTAGGTGGAATTGGAGGTTTTCCTGTTGGAGGCATAGGATCTTCTTCAGTAGGAGTAGGCGGAATTGGAGGTTTTCCTGTTGGAGGCATAGGATCTTCTTCAGTAGGAGTAGGCGGAATTGGAGGTTTTCCTGTTGGAGGC
The DNA here is from genome assembly GCF_015104395.2 of Macrobrachium nipponense. Classification (NCBI taxonomy): domain Eukaryota; kingdom Metazoa; phylum Arthropoda; class Malacostraca; order Decapoda; family Palaemonidae; genus Macrobrachium; species Macrobrachium nipponense. The sequence continues at coordinate 2,480,779 of NC_061091.1, read as the reverse complement.
ATAGGATCTTCTTCAGTAGGAGTAGGTGGAATTGGAGGTTTTCCTGTTGGAGGCATAGGATCTTCTTCAGTAGGAGTAGGCGGAATTGGAGGTTTTCCTGTTGGAGGTTCAGGAACTGCATCTGCATCTGCTGGTGGTGGTGGACTAGGAGGGTTCTCTTCTGGGGGACCTGGCATTGCATCAGCTCTAGTAGGAGGCCCTGGATTAGGAGGATTTTCTTCTGGAGGATCAAGCGCAGCTTCTGCATCATCTGGTAGTAGTGGAATTGGAGGATTTTCTGTTGGAGGGTCAGGAGCTGCATCTGCATCTGCTGGTGGTGGTGGATTAGGTGGCTTTTCTTCGGGAGGACCTGGTGTTGCATCAACTTCAGTAGGAGGTCCTGGACTGGGAGGATTTTCTTCTGGAGGATCAGGAGCTGCTTCTGCCTCATCAAGTAGTGGTGGATTTGGAGGTTTTCCTGTTGGAGGCATAGGATCTTCTTCAGTAGGAGTAGGCGGAATTGGAGGTTTTCCTGTTGGAGGCATAGGATCTTCCTCAGTAGGAGTAGGTGGAATTGGAGGTTTTCCTGTTGGAGGCATAGGATCTTCTTCAGTAGGAGTAGGTGGAATTGGAGGTTTTCCTGTTGGAGGCATAGGATCTTCTTCAGTAGGAGTAGATGGAATTGGAGGTTTTCCTGTTGGAGGGTTAGGAGCTGCATCTTCATCTGCTGGTGGTGGTGGATTAGGAGGATTTTCCTCTGGGAGACCAGGCATTGCATCAGCTCTAGTAGGAGGTCCTGGATTAGGAGGATCTTCTTCCTCAGCAGGAGTAAGTGGAATTGGAGGTTTTCCTGTTGGAGGGTCAGGTGCTGCATCTGCCTCTGCTGGTGGAGGGGGATTTGGAGGATTCTCTTCTGGGGGCCCTGGTGTTGCATCAGCTTTAGTAGGAAGCCCTGGATTAGGATTTTCGTCTGGAGCTGCATCTGCCTCTGCAGGTAGAGGTGGTGGGTTAGGAGGATTTTCAGCAGGTGGCTCAAGTGCTGCTTCTTCTTCAGTGGGAGGAAGAGGATTTGGTTTTTCAAGTCGAGGTCCAGGAACTACTTCTGTTTCTTCAAGCGCTGGGACCTCTGCATCACTGTCAGGCAGTGGTCCTGGGTCTGCAGGTATTGGAGGCATTGGCTCAGGAGTAGGGTCAGGCTTATCTGCTGGCTCAGCAGCTGCATCATCCTCTAGTGTAGCAGCAGGATCAGGCTTCAGGCCAAGGGGCCCATCTCGTGCTTCCTCAGCTGTCTCCTCTTCTTCTGCAGGAGTTGTAAGCCCTGCCATTACTAACAGTGGATTGCAGGCTGCAGCATTAGTTGGTACCCCTGTTAGCATCACTCCTTTTGGTCCAAGCACTAGTTCAGTCTCAGCATCTGGAAGAGGAGGTTCTTCATCTAGTGCAGCAACTAGTTCAGCAAGTTCTTCGTCAGGTTCAAGGGGACGAAATATCGTTGCAGGGACGTCAAGAGTATCCTCCAGTGGTTTAACTTCATCCACATCATCATCAATTCCGGTAGCATCAGCCCTGACCTCAGCTGGAGCTTCTTCAGCAGCAACTTCCTCTTCTGGCTCATCCTCTGGAGTGCTAACTGGACCCCGTTCTGGTGGTGCCTTTGCAACAGGTTCATCTGCAGCATCCACTAGTGCATCTTCGTCTGCTTCATCTGCAGCATCCTCCTTAGCAAGAGCGTCGTCTGCAGCTACATCAGCAGGTGGCTCTGGAACTTCTCTAGGTGGCGCTATTCAAAAGCTACCAGTGTTTTTGTTGGGACAACAAAGTCCGACAGGAAATCTAGCTGATTTTGCATCTGTTGGTGGTGCAAGGTTCTTCGGGTCGGGACAATCAACAGGTGTAACAAGTAGCTCATTACCTATTGTTACTAGCAACGCTCAGTTACTTCCTGCTGGAGGTTCTGCTCTCTCTCTCGGAAGCAGTACTCCCTTGTTCCTCACTAGCTCACCAGTAGTACACACTTCACCATTAGTACAAAGTATCCCAACAGGGTTTGTAGTTGGGGCTCAGAGTAACCAACTCAGTATTCCAAGTCAGAATCTGATAGTAAGTAATCCTCTTTCATTTGGTTCCATTCCCGGAAGTCAGCTTACAACTCTCGGCTAAGGAACTGCTTAAAAGCGAGTTACAGTTGGAAACGTTTTGTAGAAAGTCTGGCACTAATGACTGGTCGACAATTAATGCACAATATTGTAATATAGGAGATTATCTTTTTTTATTCGCCAGAAATGAAACCTCAGTGCATCGAATAAATTGCATCGGTTGACACACGAATCTGCCAAAGTATTATGTATCGAATACTGTTTACGTTGTTACTTTTTGCTCATTTGTGATATTTTAATCAAATGTAGTTTTTATTGTTAGTTGTTTGAAATGTTTTATGTGGTGTTTATAATAATTTCATGTTTTATAGTTAATAAAGTAATAAATGATAACTGATTTTTCTTCGGAATCTTTACCTGAGCACACATAAAAATAAGAAAAATTCTTCCTTTTCCTCAACATTAAGAAAAAGGAGAATTATTTTTCCCAAACACCAAATCATTTCCCATAACAGAGGGTGACTCAGTAGAACAAACAACACACACTAATCAATACCACATTCACACTTGAAATGCTGAACTGGGAAACAAAAATCTATGAAATTCAAACTTTCACAATAGTAGCTGCTTCATACGCACAACGAAGATTCATCAGGAGCACGTCAAACCCCCTTCCCTCCTCCCCCAAAATATACTTGTGCCTTTCACCCCCATCTTGCACGTGATCAAAGCTTCCTGGATAATGAAACCCCTTCCTCTAAAAAATCGCTTACATGCCATCTATCCAACCATTCAGAAGTCTTCCTCCCCTCCTCCAGCTAGGCAGTTCTGGCAACCTTTTAAGGGGTATACACCTTGGCAGTTGACCGTCTATTCACGCCAATACATACAAAATATCAAGCTTTACATGAAAATATGAAAGGATGGTGTTTTTACGTTGCATGGAACCACTGGTTATTCAGCAACAGGATCAACGGCTTTACGTGATTTCAGAACCACGTCGATAGTGAACTTCTATCACCAGAAATACACATCTCTGACTCCTCAATCGAATGTCTGAGAATCGGACTTGCACCCACTGAAGTGGTAGTCCAAGACCAAACCGACCACGCCACTGAGGCGCTCTAGTGCTGCTGCTACCACATACCAATAAAAGTGCTGCTGCTACCACACACAGAAAATAAATAAAAGATACTTATATAAAAATCCCACGTGTGGGGCCCTAGCTTAAAAAGTTAATGGAAAAAACCTGTAAACTTATAAATTTAATTGTTACTAACAAATAAATTTCAAGGAAGGAACTGAGCTTCAGGACGGGGCCATAATGTCTCAAGGGATCTAATCTTGCCGACACGCCCCTCTCCTATATTACCTTAATTTTTGCCGGCAAAATGACACTTGTATGTGAAATAGAGTTGGTGTGAATCAACTATTGTTCAACAGTGGTGTCAATCCCAGAATTCAAAGCAATGGCACACGGAGTTGGAAAGTATCAATCACAGGCTCTCTGTAATTCCCAATAAAAGTGTCACAGGCTCTCTGTAATTCCCAATGAAAGTGTCACGGGCTCTCTGTAATTCACAATGAAAGTATCAGAGGCTTTCTGTAATTCCCAATAAAAGTGTCACAGGCTCTCTGTAAATCACAATGAATGTGTCACAGGCTTTCTGTAATTCACAATGAAAGTGTCACAGGCTCTCTGTAATGCACAATGAAAGTACCAGAGGCTTTCTGTAGTTCACACTCACCAGCTTCATTACCTCTGCCATGTATTAAGGTGAAAGGGAACAAATCACCTGACAAGGTGGCTCCTCAGCGGAAAAATAATGGATGTCGCTACTCCGGAAAGCAACTGACAGGAATTCATTCTAAAGGCACAGGTTCCCCGAACAAGAACGGGTGTGTTCTGTTGAATCAGTGCTTGTGACACGCAGAATCATATAATCTCAGGTAATGAAATAAGTTACAGTGTATCCGAAGTTAAACTTGAACCCCATCAACTACTTAACTGACTTAACAATCTATATTTTCTTAGAAAATAGGGAACTTAAGATTCACTACATGAAACTATCCCTCTCTGAAAATTTATATAAAAAATGGAATATTTCCTAGACAGTGACTCAACAATCTATATTTTCTCAGAAAATAGGGAACTTAAGATTCCCTACATAAAACTAGCACTCTCTGAAAATATATGAAAAAATGGGATCTTTCCTAGATTGTGATCCCCCAAGGATTTTCGAGAGCCATTATCTAAGGCTAATGTTTCATTATGGTCTTTATCTTGATATTTACAGTCTTTTGTTTATGTTTTGACAGTAATCTCCAATGGGCTTGTATTAAACAGGCCGTACAGGTGGATACTATATACGGGGTTAAAACCCTTGCGGAGTCAATATCTTATAAAGATAAAAAAAATGGATATTCTTACCTTGTACAAAATAATTGATTTCTCCAAGTACTGTATCACTGTTATAACAATATCATGTAATTATTCAGATCGTATATGCTTAATACAAATACAGGGCAAACAGTACATGACTTCCGACAAAAAGAGAGCAGAATAAGGCAGTCCCCAGTTGACGACAGGGGTTCAGTTCTTGAGACGCGTCGTAAGCCGGAAAATCCTCAAAAATCCTAAGAAGAACTTATTTTTAATGCTTTGGCCGTATTAAAAACTGTGTGAACTGCATTTTTATTGCCTTTTTCATCAAGAAAACCTTCAAATATTGATTATTTTATATTTCTGGAGTCATATTTCTTCCGCCAGGTCGGCGTTGTATGTGTTGTAACCCTGGAACATGCGTCATAAACCAGGAAATAATTTCTGATGAATATAATTGTAAAGCGTCGTAACCTCGGAACGTCGTTAGCCAAACACGTCGTAAGCCAGTGACTGCCTATAAGATTTAGGCCAAAGGCCAGCACTGGGACCTATGAGGTCATTCAGCACTGAAAGGGAAATTGACGGTAAAAGGTTTGAAAGGTGCAAACAGGCGGAAAACCTCAAAGCTGTTGGATCACGAAATAATTGTTAGTAGAGGGCGGAAAGTCAGATGTAAGACAGATAATATGAAAGGAGGTAGAGTGAACCAACGATAATCCCTGACACGAAAAAATACGGATCTACAAAAAGTATAAAGCTCTGAGTGATGTTTTAATTTCCTGCCTGAACGAAACATAGAAATGCTACTCCATAATAATTCACAAGTTTTAACTTAGAAATCGTAACTCTATAAGGTTCACTTCACTAATCTACGGAAATAAAAAGATTCTGCTACGTGTGTTCAATGTGACGTTTCCTAAGTACAGTCTGGTGCTGTTCCATTTATGCAAATGGTTTCTGAAATGCGATGGGAAATGTATCAATTATAAAATACGGAAATGTTGTAAACTTGTAACATAATCTCTCTCTCTCTCTCTCTCTCTTTCAAACTATTACTTTTCTTTTGTTTAAAATTTTCACTAATTAACTAATGGTTTCCATTAGTTAATTTCCGGTCTCTTTCCTTTAATTTTATCAGTTAAAAACCTGAATTAACGACTCTCTCTCTCTCTCTCTCTCTCTCTCTCTCTCTCTCTCTCTCTCTCTCTCTCTCACTATTATTTTTTTTTTTTTAATTTTCATTTGTTAGGAATTTTATCTGTCTGGTTTCCATTAAGTTAATTTCCGGTCTCTTTCCGTTAATTTTATCAGTTGAAATCCTGAATTAACTACTTTACATCTCTCTCTCTCTCTCTCTCTCTCTCTTAATAAAGCCATTTCTTCCATAACTTGGAAACTCAACATGTCATATGACGAAGCAAACTCAGCAAGAAAAACCAGTATTTATAAAAGTATACAGTAATGACAGAACTTAATGAAGACGAACAAAAGCAGCCAATAGTAGTTAAAACCTCACAGATCTCACTAACCTTATGATAATGAAAGCAGAAAATCCGATCAAATCCGCTTGGATCTGAAAGCAAGTTCTGTGGCATTAACTTCGTCTTGGCTTGATCCCTTGTGGGAGTCGCTGTTTATAATGTAGCTCTTCCTGTCGAATTAATAATAATAATAATAATAATAATAATAATAATAATAATAATAATAATAATAATAATAATAATAATAATAAGCAAATCATGGTGATGAGATCTGACTTGAGTAAACTGAAAGAGATGGCAGAAAAAAGGCTAAGAAGCAAGAAAACAAGGGAGGAACTCAACGAGAAATACAAAGTACAAGAGAGGGGATTAAACAACACAATAGAAGATGTAAAACAGAGGCTTAAGGCCAAAGCACATAAGATCCAACGGTACATGAACAGGAATAAGGGATACCAACAGAACAAACTATTCGGAACCAACCAGAAAAGACTATACAGCCAACTAAGTGGGGAAGACAACCACCCAGAAATTCCTGAAGCCGAACCAAGTAAGAGACTCTGGGAAAACATATGGAGCAATCCGGTATCACACAACAAACATGCAACATGGCTCCAGGAAGTCAAGGAAGAAGAAACAGGGAGAATAAAACAAAGATTCACAGACATCACGACAGACACAGTCAGACACCAACTAAAGAAAATGCCAAACTGGAAAGCCCCAGGTCCCGATGAAGTCCATGGATACTGGCTCAAAAACTTCAAGGCCCTACACCCACGAATAGCAGAACAACTCCAGCATTGTATCTCAAATCACCAAGCACCCAAATGGCTGACCACAGGTAAGAACATCCCTTATACAAAAAGACAAGAGTAAGGGAAATATAGCCAGTAACTACAGGCCTATCACCTGCCTACCAATAATGTGGAAGTTACTAACAGGTATCATCAGTGAAAGGCTATACAACTACCTAGAGGAAACAAACACCATCCCCCACCAACAGAAAGGCTGCAGAAGGAAGTGTAGGGGCACAAAAGACCAGCTCCTGATAGACAAAATGGTAATGAAGAACAGTAGGAGAAGGAAACCAACCTAAGCATGGCATGGATAGACTATAAGAAAGCCTTCGACATGATACCACACACATGGCTAATAGAATGCCTGAAAATATATGGGGCAGAGGAAAATACCATCAGCTTCCTCAAAAATACAATGCGCAACTGGAATACAATACTTACAAGCTCTGGAATAAGACTAGCAGAGGTTAATATCAGGAGAGGGATCTTCCAGGGCGACTCACTGTCCCCACTACTCTTCGTAGTAGCCATGATTCCCATGAACAAAAGTACTACAGAAGATGGATGCCGGCTACCAACTCAAGAAAAGAGCAACAGAATCAACCATCTGATGTTCATGGACGACATCAAGCTGTATGGTAAGAGCATCAAGGAAATAGATACCCTAATCCAGACTGTAAGGATTGTATCTGGGGACATCAGGATGGAGTTTGGAATAGAAAAATGCGCCTTAGTCAACATACAAAACAGGCAAAGTAACGAGAACTGAAGGGATAAAGCTACCAGATGGGAGCAACATCAAACACATAGATGAGACATGATACAAATACCTGGGAATAATGGAAGGAGGAGATATAAAACATAAAGAGATGAAGGACACGATCAGGAAAGAATATATGCAGAGACTCAAGGCGATACTCAAGTCAAAACTCAACGCCAGAAATATGATAAAAGCCATAAACACATGGGCAGTGCCAGTAATCAGATACAGCGCAGGAATAGTTAATGGACGAAGGCAGAACTCCGCAGCATAGATCAGAAAAACCAGGAAACATATGACAATACACAAAGCACTACACCCAAGAGCAAATACGGACAGACTATACATAACACGAAAGGAAGGAGGGAGAGACTACTAAGTATAGAGGACTGCGTCAACATCGAAAACAGAGCACTGGGGCAATATCTGAAAACCAGTGAAGACGAGTGGCTAAAGAGTGCATGGGAAGAAGGACTAATAAAAGCAGACGAAGACCCAGAAAATATACAGAGACAGGAGAAAGACAGAAGAACAGAGGACTGGCACAACAAACCAATGCACGGACAATACATGAGACAGACTAAAGAACTAGCCAGCGATGACAATTGCAATGGCTACAGAGGGGAGAGCTAAAGAAGGAAACTGAAGAATGATAAAGCGGCACAAGATCAGGCCCTAAGAACCAGATATGTTCAAAGTACGATAGACGGAAAATAAAATCTCTCCCATATGTAGGAAGTGCAATACGAAAAGTGAAACCATAAACCACATAGCAAGTGAATGCCCGGCACTTGCACAGAACCAGTACAAAAAGAGGCATGATTCAGTAGCAAAAGCCCTCCACTGGAGCCTGTGCAAGAAACATCAGCTACTTGCAGTATAAGTGGTACGAGCACCAACCTGAAGGAGTGATAGATAAACGATCAGGCAAAGATCATCTGGGACTATGGTATCAGAACGGATGGGGTGATACTGTGCAAACAGACCAGACGTGACGTTGATTGACAAGGTCAAGAAGAAAGTATCACTCATTGATGTCGCAATACCATGGGACACCAGAGTTGAAGAGAAAGAAGAGGGAAAAATTGGATAAGTATCAAGATGAAAATAGAAATAAGAAGGATATGGGATATGCCAGTGGAAATCGTACCCATAATCATAGGAGCACTAGGCACGATCCCAAGATCCCTGAAAAGGAATCTAGAAAAACTAGAGGCTGAAGTAGCTCCAGGACTCATGCAGAAGAGTGTGATCCTAGAAACGGCACACATAGTAAGAAGAGTGATGGACTCCTAAGGAGGCAGGATGCAACCCGGAACCCCACACTATAAATACCACCCAGTCGAATTGGAGGACTGTGATAGAGCAAAAAAAAAAAAAAAAAAAAAAATAATAATAATAATGGTGAAGAAACCTACAGTAATAACTTCGTCTTCGAGAACCATATGAATAGATGTGACATAATTATACCTTAAAATGATTAAGCATCCTACCAATGAATGTTTAAACATTCTGACTATGAATATTTAAACATCCTATCTATGAATGTTTAAACATTCTGACTATGAATGTTTAAACATTCATAGGTAGAATGCTCAAACATTCTACCTATGAATGTTTAAACATCCTACCTATAAATGTTTTAAACACTCATAGGTAGAATGTTTAAACATTCTACCTATGAATGTTTTAACAAACATCCTGCCTATGAATGTAAAACATATACATCCTGCATATGAGTGTTTAAACTTTCTACGTATGAACTTTTAAAGTTTATCTTTGCCAAAAAAAATAAAGATTAAACAAAAAGACAGTTGAAACCCTGATTTATCTGAGATTTCACTTGATAATAATTTTATTCATATTGGGAACAGGCAGAAACGGCGGCGGGAAAATATGAGAATGTCGGTCGCAGAAAAACGTGACGTGAATAATATGTTTCTGAACACACTGAATTAAAACAAATGGTAAATAATTTCGTTAAACATTTTCATAATCTGTTGCTGTGTAATTATTCTTGGCCTGAATTTTATTCTGAAATTTTATTACGATCTTGATACATATTTAAATGCAAACGCACAATTATATATCATACACGGACACACACACACACACACACACACACATATACTATACATATATATATATATATATATATATATATATATATATATATATATAATATATATATATATATATATATATATATATAAGGAGGAACAGGATAGCCAGAAGACGTTGTAATATTCCAGACATTATTATTTCCTTAAAATAAAACAAGGGTACAGCCGAGCTTTCGGGAATACATTGCTTTTCCCATCATCAGGGTCACTTATCTATAAAATGATACAAAAAAGAGAAACAGTAAGAACTATACTGATTGACTGTATCTAAAAACATTATAATACTTTAAAATGCATTAAACAAAGTAAAAAAGGAACATAAAAACTAAGTTAACTGCAAACCATAAAAGAGCAATGAAATAAAATGTAGAAATATACTGAGAGCGAAAAATAAAAACATGGATATTCAGAATAGAAAAAATAAAATAATGATACTGTAGTAAAAAAATATTGGAGAACCTACTGTTCACGTCGTAGTTAAATAACAACTGGGCGAGTTAGAAAAGTGGGAATGAAATGGGCAGAAGTGGTGTGGGTAAAAGAGAGAGAGAGAGAGAGAAGAAGGAAAAAAAAAACAATCAAGCAAATATGCAATGAACAAAGGAACAGAGGTGGTTTGGTTATTGAGTGTTGGAGATTGTTGTTTAATATGGAGGGACTCTAAAAAGGGAAGTGAATGGCTGTTTTTTGTTTGTCCGAGTATTTCAAAATCGCTGTGCTGTATGTGATGGTGACAGGATATGGCGTGAAGCCTCATTGCACTATTTTCTCTTTTGCTTAAAGGTAAGCCTGCACGATGGCTAACACCCCTATGAGAGTCGATGCGCACCTTAAGTAAGCGTTTGGAACATCGCACATAAGTCCCAAAATTACATTTTGGGCAATTATTCTGTTCCTTTGTTCATTGCATAATTTGCCTGTTTGTTTGTTTTTTTCTCCCTCCTTCTCTCTCTCTCTCTTTTACCCACACTTTTGCCCATTTCATTCGCAGTTTTCTAACTCGCCCAGTTGCCATTTAACTACGACATGAACAGTTGGTTCTCCAATATTTTGTACTACAGTATCATTATTTTTTTTTTTTTTACTCTGGATATTCATGTTTTTATTTTTCGCTCTCAGTATATTTATACATTTTACGTAATCTCTTTGCACTTGTCATTGCTCTTTTATGGTTTGCAGTTAACTTATTTTTTATGTTCCTTTTTTACTTTGTGTTGTGTATTTTATGTTCCTTTTTTACTTTGTGTTGTGTATTTTATGTTCCTTTTTTACTTTGTGTTGTGTATTTTATGTTCCTTTTTTACTTTGTGTTGTGTATTTTAAAGTATTGTAATGTTTTTAGATATAGTCAATCAGTATAGTTCTTACTGTTTCTCTTTTTTGTATCATTTTATAGATAAGTGACCTGATGATGGGAAAAGCAATGTTTTCCCGAAAGTTCGGCTGTGTCCTTGTTTTTATTTTAAGGAAATAATAATGTCTGGAATATTATCAAGTCTTCTGGCTAACCTGTTCCTCCTTAAATTGAAGTTTTCTAGAAACGAAAACATATATATATATATATATATATATATATATATATATATAATATATATATATATATATATATATATCTATATATATATATATATATAAAATGTCGTAACTGACGAACAAATAATTAAATGAACAGCATTAACTGACCTAAAAATATTATTAAAAAACTGGACAACATAGCTCACCTAAAAAGAGTAGAACATGAACAACACTGCACTTCTACCACTGACGATCCAATCATTCAGTTTTCGAGAGAGAGAGAGAGAGAGAGAGAGAGAGAGAGAGAGAGAGAGAGAGAGAGAGAGAGAGAGGGAGATTCCTCCGCTTACCAACAACTAATCACCCGTTTGACTTTTGTCAACTATACTTCGATTATACTGGTATAATTCAACAGCGTTCTCCTATAAGAAGAAAAATGCTGAAACAGGAAAATAAATCCGAAGAATGACAGAATGACAAATGGCGTATTTCGAGTCCAAAGAATGATTACAATGCTCAGGTCTTGAGTTTTCTATCGCGGGAGAATGTTACTTGCCGGTCGAAATTGATTTGACATATATTTGACAAATAGAAGATATCTGATACTTTCCAATCCTACGCCCAGCGTGAGAGATGCCTGGTATTGCAATGGTGTCATGCATGGGAACTTCGACCTACGGAGCGCCCACAAAGCAGTTCTCGTATTACCCATCCGGTTGACCAACTGCGTGAGATAAGGGGTTACCGGACTTTCTTCTCGGTTCGTCGTACGACTGACCCCAAGCTCACTCGAAGTGCCAAGGGGTCATCAACTGGTCTTCTTCCGGACCGGGTGGTATATAACGAAGTCTCTGGCATCCCCAGGACCATTTGGCGCGTCTCTCTCTCTCCGTCTCCGAAGACCTCACCTCGCACATCCTCTGTGGAGGTCGTTTGACAACGACCCAATCAGCGTCGTCAGTCGAACGTCTTAGGGTCGTACGACTCGACGGAGGTCAACGCCCTAACGCCTCTTAGGACGTCCAAATCTCAAGTGAGGTCAAAGACTCGAACTGAAGTCAACGCCCTAACGCCTTAGGACATCCGAATCCAAAGTGAAGTCAAAGACTCGAAGGAGGTCAACGCCCTAACGTCTTAGAACCTCCGAATCCAAAGTGAGGTCAAAGACTCGACGGAAGTGAACGTCCGAACGCCTCTTAGAACCTCCGAATCCAAAGCGAGGTCAACCCAACGACTCGACGATAGTCCGACATAATCAATGATGTGGACGAAGGTACTTCGAAAGATGTTTCTTTAAATATTGTGAGATATAGTTTACAGATTGATTTCATTCTATCATCAGCTGGCGTCTCAAAAACCACAGCCATCGAAGCCGCCAACGTTATTTGCTTAAATAATATATATATATATCTATATAGATATATATATAGATATATATATATATATATATATATATATATATATAATCTATATATATATCTATATATATACAATGTATCTATATATATATATATATATATATATATGATATATATAATATATACTATATATATATATCGATATATATATATATAAGTATATATATCGATCATATATATATATATATTTTATATATATATATATAGATATCTATTTAATTATTATAATATATATATATATCTATATATATATATATATCTATATATATATCTATATATATATCTATATCTATATATATAGATATATATATATATATAGATATATATATATCTATATATATATATATATATATATATATATATATATATATATACATATATATATATGGGTTAGATGCAAACCGTTGGATGTGAGAACTGTTTTTATTTAATTTAGGGAGGTAATTTCTATCTAATTTAGGAACTTACATACATAATTATATACCATCTTGGATTATGAATGATTAAGAATTTTATTATCATCATTATATTATTATTGGGAGAGTAAATCCACAGTAGCATGCCTGTTTGATTTGTGTTTTTTGAAATATATCTGCTTTATATATTTCAAATAACAAAATCACCAGGCATACTACTATGGATTTACTTAACCACGTTACTGACTCACGTGATTATGAGTTTTCTTTGGATTATTATTATTATTATTTGACTGGGTTGTATTTATAGTGTGGGGTTCCGGGTTGCATCCTGCCTCCTTAGGAGTCCATCACTTTTCTTACTATGTGCGCCGTTTCTAGATTCACACTCCTTTCTTGCATGAGGTCCTGGAGCTACTTCACCCTCTAGGTTTTGCAGATTCCTTTTCAGGGATCTTGGGATCGTGCCTAGTGCTCCTATGATTATGGGTTTAATTTCCACTGGCATATCCTATATCCTTCTTATTTCTATTTTCAGGTCTTGATACCTATCCATTTTTTCCCTCTCTTTCTCTTCAACTCTGGTGTCCCATGGTATTGCGACATCAATGAGGGATACTTTCTTCTTGATTTTGTCAATTAACGTCACGTCTGGTCTATTTGCACGTATCACCCTATCTGTTCTGATACCATAGTCCCAGAGGATCTTTGCCTGATCGTTTTCTATCACGCCTTCAGGTTGATGCTCGTACCACTTATTACTGCAAGGTAGCTGGTGTTTCTTGCACAGGCTCTAGTGGAAGGCTTTTGCCACTGAATTATGCCTCTTTTTGTACTGGTTCTGTGCAAGTGCCGGACAATCGCTTGCTATGTGGTTTATGGTTTCATTTTTCGTATTGCACTTCCTTCATATGGGAGAGATGTTATTTCCTTCCATCGTTCTTTGGATATATCTGGTTCTTAGGGCCTGATCTTGTGCCGCTGTTATCTTTCCTTCAGTTTCCTTCTTTAGCTCTCCCCTCTGTAACCATTCCCATGCGTCATCGCTGGCCAGTTCTTTAGTCTATTTCATGTATTGTCCGTGCATTGGTTTGTTGTGCCATTCCTCGGTTCTCTTTGTCATTCTTCTCTCTGTATATTTCTGGGTCTTCGTCTACTTTTATCAGTCCTTCTTCCCGTGCACTCTTTAGCCACTCGTCTTCACTGGTTTTCAGATATTGCCCCAGTGCTCTGTTCTCGATGTTGACGCAGTCCTCTATGCTTAGTAGTCCTCTCGCTCCTTCCTTTCGTGTCTGTCCGTATTTGCTCTTGTTTTTTAGTTTTCTGTTCTATGTTGCGGAGTTCTGCCTTCGTCCATTCCACTATTCCTGCGCTGTATCTGATTACTGGTACTGCCCATGTGTTTATGGCTTTTATCATATTTCCGGCATTGAGTTTTGACTTGAGTATCGTCTTGAGTCTCTGCATATCTTCTTTTCTGATCGTGTCCTTCATCTCTTGATGTTTTATATCCCCTCCTTCCATTATTCCCAGGTATTTGTATCCCGTCTTATCTATATATTTGATGTTGCTCCCATCTAGTACCTTTATCCCTTCAGTCCTTGTTACTTTTGTATGTTGACTAAGGCGCATTTTTCTATTCCAAACTCCATCCTGATCTACCCAGATACAATCCTTACAGTCTGGATTAGGGTAACTATTTCCTTGATGCTCTTACCATACAGTTTGATGTCGTCCATGAACATCAGATGGTTAATTCTGTTGCCTATTTTCTTGAGTTGGTACCCAGCATCCATCTTCTGCAGTACTTTTGTCATGGGAAGCATGGCTACTACGAAGAGTTGTGGGGGCAGTTTGTCGCCCTGGAAGATTCCTCTCCTGATATTCACCTCTGCTAGTCTTATTCCAGAGCTTGTAAGTATTATATTCCAGTTGCGCATTGTATTTTTGAGGAAGCTGATGGCGTTTTCCTCTGCCCCATATATTTTCAGGCATTCTATGAGCCATGTGTGTGGTATCATGTCGAAGGCTTTCTTATAGTCTATCCATGCCATGCTTAGGTTGGTTTTCCTTCTCCTACTGTTCTTCATTACCATTTTGTCTATCAGGAGCTGGTCTTTTGTGCCCCTACACTTTCTTCTGCAGCCTTTCTGTTGGTGGGGGATGGTGTTTGTATCCTCTAGGTAGTTGTATAGCCTTTCACTGATGATACCTGATAGTAAATTCCCCAATATTGGTAGGCAGGTGATAGGCCTGCAGTTACTGGCTATATTTCCCTTACTCTTGTCTTTCTGGACTAAGGATGTTCTTCTTTTGGTCATCCATTTGGGTGCATGGTGATTTGTGATACAATGCTGGAGTTGTTCTGCTATTCTTGGGTGTAGGGCCTTGAAGTTTTTGAGCCAGTATCCATGGACTTCATTGGGACCTGGGGCTTTCCAGTTTGGCATTTAGTAGGTGTCTGACTGTGTCTGTCGTGATGTCAGTGAATCTTTGTTTTCTTCTCCCTGTTTCTTCTGCCTTGACTTCCTGGAGCCATGTTGCATGTTTGTGGTGTGATACCGGATTGCTCCATATGTTTTCCCAGAGTCTCTTACTTGGTTCGGCTTCAGGAATTTCTTGGTGGTTGTCTTCCCCTCTTAGTTGGCTGTATAGTCTTTTCTGGTTGGTTCTGAATAGTTTGTTCTGTTGGTATCCCTTATTCCTGTTCATGTACCGCTGGATCTTATGTACTTTGGCCTTAAGCCTCTGTTTTACATCTTCTATTGTGTTGTTTAGTCCCCTTTCCTGTACTTTGTATTTTTCGTTCAGTACCTCCCTTGTTTTCTTGCTTCTTAGCCTTTTTTCTGCCATTTCTTTAAGTTTACTCAAGTCAGATCTCATCACCATGATTTGCTTTTCCAGGCGCCTTTTCCAAGGCGGTTGCCATTTTGGTTTTTGTTGGTGGTTATCATTATCATCTATTTTTTTTTTTTTTGCTCTATCACAGTCCTCTAATTCGACTGGGTGGTACTTATAGTGTGGGGTTCCGGGTTGCATCCTGCCTCCTTAGGAGTCCATCACTTTTCTTACTATGTGCGCCGTTTCTAGGATCACACTATTTCAGCCTCTAGATTTTCCAGATTCCTTTTCAGGGATCTTGGGATCGTGCCTAGTGTTCCTATGATTATGGGTACAATTTCCACTGGCATATCCCATATCCTTCTTATTTCTATTTTCAGGTCTTGATACTTATCCATTTTTTCCCTCACTTCTCTTCAACCCTGGTGTCCCATGGTATTGCGACATCAATGAGTGATACTTTCTTCTTGATTTTGTCAATCAACGTCACGTCTGGTCTATTTGCACGTATCACCCTTTCTGTTCTGATACCATATCATTATTATTATTATTCGTAAAGAGCATAAGGTCTTATAGAATAACCCATGAACTAACACACAAGCCTTTTAATGCATAGATGTTCATATATAATGTGTGTATATTTATATACACATATATGTACGTATATATATATATATATATATATATATATAGATATATATATATATATATATATATATATATATATATATTTACATTACATAAATTTACTTCTAATTTCTCTGCATCTTTGCCCACTTCTATGTGGGGGTCGACGTTTATGGCAGCTTTCGGCCTCCATCTGGCTCAGTCAGACACATCGTCCTCTGACGGTAATTGTTTGTCTCTCTCAGATCTTCTTTTATAGCATCCATCCACTTACGCTTCTTCGGTCTCTCTCTCTCTCTCTCTCAGCATCAGACACCACCATCAGCATCACCCCCACCCCCCCCCCTCCCTACGTGTGTCTCATCGCTTCTCATCCTAATAGTTTTCTTTATGGAAAAGTAAAAGAAGTAAAAAGTGAAAAGGGAAATCTTGCTGGAGATTAGACAAAGATAATGTTGATACGCCTTTCCAGTTCCTCTTAAGAGTGGTTGGTTCCAAGAAGTAATTGCTACGATCATAGTAAGTTTAACTTCCACAACAAGAACAAGTACGCAATATACATACACACAAGGCCTCACTAACAACATGTCGACTCCCCTATAGACGGCTTCATAAACCTGTACCTGGCATGCACTCTGTCCTTACTGCTAACCTCTTCTATTACACATACAACCACATGTATAACTGAATCACAAAAGTTTGGAACGTGATAAACGCATAAATAAAGATATAAGCCACGAAGGAAAGTGAAACACTGGAGTGCTACAAGATCTTTCGACTCAACGTCAGTCTGCTAAGTAAAGGACGTTGAGTCGAAAGATCTTGCAGCTACTCCAGTGTTTCACTTTCCTTTGTAGCTTATACTTTTATTTATACAACCACATACATATTTAATATACACAGTGAGCCCCTGATTTTACGAAAAGACAAACCATGTTGGGTATGTTCAGTCACTGAAAGGGTGAACAGAAAGGAATGCTAAATAAAGTATTGACAGAAGCAATCCTAACCATCTTTTGGGTGCTAGGGCTTACAGCCAGCAGCCACATTTCAGGGCCCTATGGTATAGATTGACATCAACCATGCATCTGATATCTAAGGCCAGTCCCTTACAACGCTCCTGATTGGCTGTTGATAAGCCAATCACAGGGCTGGAAACTCTATAAGACTCTCTAGAGAGTTCACATAGGCAGGATGTATGTTCCGCCTCTCCTGAGGGGCACGTCATTCAAAAGTATCCCTCAGGAGAGGTGGAACATACACATCCTGCTTATGTGAACACTCTCGAGAGAGACTGAGAGAGTTTCCAGCCCTGTGATTGGCTTATCAACAGCCAATCAGGGCTGTGAGAGGAACTAGGTTCGACTCTCTGGGTATTTGTGCTCTGCTGACTTCTAGAGAGAGAGAGAGAGAGAGTTAACAGTGACAGTCTCTCATTAGATGTTGAAACCTCTTCAGTATGTTTGTTTGTTTGGTGTTTTTAGGTTGAATGGAACCAGTATGGTTATTCAGCAACGGGACCAACGGCTTGACGTGGCTTCCGAACCACGTCGAGATTCGTGAACTTCCATCAGCAGAAATACACATCTCTAACCCCTCAGTGGATTGCCCGAGAATCGAACTCGCGGCCACCGAGGTGGATCAACTCATGTTACCTCCCGTTTACCGCGGAATCGAACCAAACAGACACTACATACAGACCAGATGTAAATATGTCCATTAACGTTATATGCAGACATTTGCATAGTTTCCTCCAGTTGATGCAAACGAATCTCCCCTCTGGATTCAGGTTTAATCTTTTTGAAAGCAAACTTTTAAGGACTCAAAGCCATTTATCTGTGGCGCTTTCCAGTCTTCTGTAAAATAAAACTATCGTGCCGGCTTTGTCTGTCCGTCCGTCGGCGCTTTTTCTGTCCTCAGATCTTAAAAACTGCTGAGGCTAGAGGGCTGCAAATTGGTACATTGATCATCCACCCTCCAATCATCAAATGTACCAAATTGCAACCCTCTAACCTCAGTAGTTTTTAATTTAAGGTTAAAGTTATCCATGTCGTGCATCAGGCAACAATATAGGCCACCACCGGACAGTGGTTTAAGTCTCATGGGCCGCGGCTCACACAGCATTATACCGAGACCACCAAAAGATATATCTATTTTCGGATTCCTTGATGACACGTCGTGCGTCTGGCAGCATTTTTCCGGAGGTATGGGACGCACCCTCACTCTACGATATCTGGTGGGCAACTGAAATGCTACCGGCTGTAGATGATGGTTTTATACAGCATTATACTTGTATAGAGAACTCGACGACTTTTTTTTTCTTGTGATTAAAACGTTACATGGAAATGAGAGATTCACCTACGCGACTCCATATACTGTCTTGCTTACGTGCAAATGCAAATTATGTAAACACTTAAGGCAACATATGTTTGCCCTGAGATTAAAGCATTGCTACCCTAAATAATCCTTGTCTTTTAATAATTAATTTGCTTAAGTTTGATCTATTTTGTCTATTCATTTCCTTACATCTTTATCTGTTTATTTATCCATATTTATTTCCCATCACATTCTGTTACTGCTTCCAAATGAACACCATACTCTTTGGAAGCTTAAAATTTCAAATTAGTAGCTCCTGTGAGCTTGAACAGTTCTCCTATATGAATAAGGTTCTTCTTGTTCTTCTGAATAACAATCTTACTATAACGAGCATTATGTCTGTCTGTCCGTCTGTCATTCAATCACGGCCAAATGGCTGGTCCGATAGGCATGAAACTTGGCAGGTTTATAGTGGGGGCCACTAAGATGGTTTATAATGGGGTTTCATCCTACCTCCCCCTCCCCCTCCGAAGGGGGTAAGTGCGAGAAGGGATTCCCTGAAATGGAGCTGGTTCTGCCCGTGAAACGGAGCTGGTTAAGCCCGTAGACTTAGTCACTTTACGAATTTATCATACATAATTTCTGTATACATATGTTTGCTAGTAATAATAATAATAATAATACAAATAAAACTCATAATCACAGGAGCCAATAATATTGGAAAGTAAATCCACAGTAGTATGCCTGTTTGATTTTGTTATTTAAAATATATAGAGCAGAAAGCTTTCCATGACCTGAACGGTCCTCCTAATTGTCCATCTGACTGTACTACAAAAAATGTCACCGTACTTTGTGTTTTACTTGTGTTTACAAACGGGTTGTTGTTTGAAGATAGGTAACAACCTATTTGTAAATATATGTCAAAAAACAAAGTGTTTGCGTAGCCATATTTTTGTAATTATAGTCAGATCATCGAAAGCTTTCTGCTGAATATATTTTAAATAACGAAACCAAACACGCTTACTACTGTGGTTTTACTTTCCCAATAATAATAATAATAATAATAATAATAATAATAATAATAATAGTAGCATGAGTCTTAAAATGGAGAAAAAATCCAGTTATATATATGTACATATATACTTAAAGAAAAATCTATTCGATTGGAAAATGGGAATCGAAGAGATTCCCAAAGATTCCTGAAAGCTCTCTGTACAGATATTTCTTTAAATAATATATGTATATATAGTATGCTTAAAAAATCACAGTAGATGCAAGTGACTTCATAAATAAGCGAATTCCACAGGAAAATGATAGTCAGAAATCCAAGTGCTTTCGTCTTTACTCAGACATTGTCAAGGAGTTAATGAGGTACAATTGGAGAGAAAGGTCTCAGGTACAACACAAGATCAAGAATACCAGATGGTTAATTATCAAAAGGGTAAAAATTAAAAGAGATAATCCAGGATTATCGGGT
Organism: Macrobrachium nipponense; assembly: GCF_015104395.2. NCBI lineage: Eukaryota > Metazoa > Arthropoda > Malacostraca > Decapoda > Palaemonidae > Macrobrachium > Macrobrachium nipponense. The sequence goes on along the minus strand of NC_061091.1, from coordinate 2,460,547 downwards.
ATCACACGGTCACAAACCTAAACAGATTGACCCTAACCGAAATTACAAAGTTTCTTTACAGTCCAAACATGTAAAAACTGAATATATTAATTTTGTTGCTTATATTTATCTACAACTTTTTTCATTATGAAAGTATCAAGTTTAAATAAACCAAGACTTAAATTTAGAACATTTCTATTATTTGACTTGGTGAAACAAGATTCAATGATATTCCTTTTAACTGTGTCATTACATGGGATTAAGGCTCTTGCTTGACTCCAGTTAATAGAATGGTCTAAATCTCTCAATAATTGTATTATACTAATTAAAATATTATCTTCGTTTAGTCACGGTACTACGACTATGCCTGGATTAGGGATTTCGCAAATCCGATATAGTTTATATTGACCAGTCTGTCTAAAAATATAAAAGGGCAAAAACATAATATATTCGAGGCGCCTCCTAAATAACCAGTTATATCATTAGATGAAAGTAATTTTGGCGGGGTCCACTAAAAAGTACAAATCAAGCGGGTTAACTGGGTCCGTCTCTTCCTTAGTCATCGGGGCAGATACGAAATGTCATGCGCTGGTTTGACCTTCTTGCTTGACCAAATAGAGCTATGCTACCTACTGACTGACTCGCTCTACTTATCGGTTCTGCTTGTGGTTTGGTCATCGTCTCTCATTAAGAAAAAGAAAAAAAAATATATCTACCGGTCTAAATAACACTTGATCGTCTCCTTTCCTATTTTTTTTTAGGATGATGGGTCATTATGTGAGGAAACTGACTGACCTTTTGGTATTAGGTCATCATCATCATCATCATTATCGTTTCTTAACTTGTCCTCAGACGAAATGTGAGGGAACCGGAATAGAGTAATTGAAGCCAAAGGCCATGTGCTGGGACTTGTAAGGTCATACAGCGTTGAAAGGGGAAATTGACCGTAAAAGTTAGCAAGGTTTAACAGGACCTCAAAGTAATTCTCCTAGGGCTCTGCCCCGAAGGATTAGATATATTTTTTCGTGACTAGGAACCAATTGGTTATCTAGCAACGGGACCTACAGCTTATTGTGGGATCCGAACCATCTTGTATCGAGAAATGAATTTCTATCACCAGAAATAAATTCCTCTGGTTCCGCCTTGGCCGAGCCGAGAATCGAACTTCGGACCACCGGAATGGTAGCCGAGCGCGAAATGCACTCGGCCAACGTGGAACCTAGGAGGGGATAGAGGAAAGTAAGATGGAAGAAAGAGAATATGAACGGAGGTGCGATAAAAGGAATGAAATAGGCTGCATACCAAATTGCAGCCCTCTAGCCTCAGCAGTTTTTATTTTATTTAAGGTTGAGGTTAGAAACAACACAGGCCACCACGGCCGGCTGAGAGTTTCGTAGAGCATTACACGCTGTACAGAAAACTCGAAGACACTTCGACGCATTCTTTACTTGTTTATTATTGCAGATGCAAATCTTTTAGTCAGCCATGATGATATCAAAGCATTTTAATGTTCCTAATACGAGTCAACAGGTGACATTATATATATATATATTACAAATCCGAGAAAACAGGAAGTTCGTCAGTTCTGTATAACGTAAATATCTCTGATGTGGTTGAAGCACTGTAAATTAGCATTAACACCTAGATTACATAATATCCTCTCTCTCTCTCTCTCTCTCTCTCTCTCTCTCTCACACTTATTAACTTGATATTTCTCAATATCAATACTGGAAGACTATAGGAAGATTGACAGTTATTGTCATAACCTAACATCATCTGTTCTCTCACTATGAAAGTTTGAAAAATCCTCAGTACTTTGATGGGAAACCTGACAGTTTTTGCTGTTGTATAATTACTCTCTCATTCCAACTCTTACAACAATTCCAGCCCACTTCCAGTAATTCATTTCCTCTCCTAAAACCTGTATTCAATTCTCCACTCTAGTTCTTCGTTGGACGAGTCGTTTTCGTGCTCAGCTACCGATCTCAGGGTCCGTGTTCAATTCCCCGGGTTGCCGAAGTGGAATCAGAGGAATTGATGTCTGGTGATAGAAATTCATTTCTTGATGTGGTACGGATCCCATAATAAGCTGTAGTAGGTCCCGTTGCTAAGTAACTAATTGGTCCCTAGCCATGTAAAATTATCTAATCCTTCGGTCCAGCCCTAGGAGAGCTCTTAATCAGCTCAATGGTCTGGTTTAACTAGGATATACTTAATGTTTTTAACGGGGAGTATGGAAGTTCCCACTTATTTTTCTTCACTTGCCAACAATTTTAATTTTTCTTCCATAGATATCGTTTTATGCCCTGCAATTTAATACTTATTCATAGCCAAGTCTCTTTCTCAAACAGAATAATACTGAAATTTAGCACTGGCCTTATTAGGTGCTCCAACCGGAAGGTTCTGTTAATAATACACGTAACCAAAATAACCCCAATTGAGCAGCGAAGATCTTTTGTCATTCCCCAGGTGGTGCTGGCAGCGATGGTGTTTGGAATCGCCAGTAGCAGTCCGAGAGTGCGCCGTGATACACCAGAAGACGCTGGTATTCCACCCAGTGGCGATGCAGTGTCACGATTCCGCGCGGGTGAAGGTGGAAATGCAAAGACTCCTGGTATCCCCTTACCTAGAAAACTAGCTGATGTCAACCTCAGAAGAGGTCGGGCTGATGTCAGCCTCAGAGGAGAAATTAGTGTTAGACCTCTGAGAGGAGGACATGCTGATGTCAGCCCCACCAGAGGACAAGATGACCTCAGCATCCAGGGAGGACATGCTGATGCCAGTCCCAGAAGAGGCCATGCAGGTGTCAGCCTCAGAGGAAGGCTTGCAGGTGTCAGCCCCAGAAGAGAACATGCTGATGTCAGCCCTACCAGAGGACAAGATGACCTCAGTATCAGCGAAGGACATGCCGATGTCAGCCTTACCGAAGGACAAAATGATCTCGGCACTAGTGGAGGAAATGCTGATGTCAGCCTCCGAAGAGGACAAAATGATCTCGGCCACAGAAGAGGACATGCTGATGTCAGTCTCAGCAGAGGACAAGATGATCTCGGCCTCAAAAGAGGACATGCAGTCAGCCTTAGCAGAGGACAAGATGATCTCAGTCACAGTGGAGGACATCAGCCTGTGAGTATGGTATTTGAGCAAAAAAGCACAACTCGCATTTAATTGGCAGTTACACTAATAATGTATGTATGGTATCTTCTATAGAGATTAATGCTACTCACCACTTATTTTTTTTCCAAAACAGTTAGAACCTTTTGCTAACAATATGTAATAACAGCTTATAATAGTTCTAACAGCTTCTTATGCCATCCTTACTTGTAAATAAAGTCCAGGAAAATGCAACAAAAATCGTCAAAACATTAAAATTTGTGGATAAATAGATTATAGGACCCCTACAGTCTCTTACCACCTGAGGGTGTTGTCAGAATCTCTGTGCATTTTGGTAACTGATTTTATACTCCTGATGCATCTCTAGAAATACAACCTCGCTATAACAGCTAATGTTATACATTATAGAGAATTACTCTAGAAACAATACTAACACATTAGAGAAGTATTTCCCACTTGTGTTCTCGAATCTTTCCTTACCTCACCTGATGACAAACCCTCACAATGTTAAGTAGAAACATAATGCATTACTGATAATAATAATTCTTTTCAAACAGATTACTCTGCACGAGAGTCAAGCTGGTGTTACATCAAGTCGAGGAGCTTCTGCAACTCCATCATCAACTTTATCTTCAAGTTCTGGTTCCTCAGAGAAAATAAATTCTTTTGGATCAACTACCGAATCAGAATCCCGTGACCACTCTCGTACTTTGGCTCAATTTAGTTTTCAAGGAGCACGTGCTACACCAATTGTTGTCGGAGTCTCTCATGAGCCACTTTTAGATTTAAGTTCTTCAGTAGCTATCAAATTTGGTGGTACTGAGGATTCTGTAATTTTTGGCACTAATGGGTTTGGTGAGACAAGTTCAAGCCCCACATCTACTAGTGCTGGTGGATCACACAGATTCTCTTCTAGAAGAAGACACTCTGAATCACGTTTTACAATTACTGATCAGCCTACAAGTTTCTCTGCAAGAAATTTAAAAGATGGAACTGCCTCAGATAGAGGTGTAGGTCCAGCAACATTCTTTAAAGAAAACTCAGGGTCCGTTTCTACTTCAGCTAGCTTGGCTGAACCAATAGAGTTTGGATCAGAAGGATCTTTTCCTTCTACGTCAGGAAGAGAAAGTTCCCCTGCTGTCAGCTTAAAAGTTGCCACTGATTCATCAGGTAGTAACAGATTAAGAGGACATTTTACACATGGTGAAAAGACTTCACCAGTTTTGGAAGATCAAGAAGAATTAAGAAGCATCCTACATAGAGGGACAGGTGCAGAATTTGCAGCCACTAATTCTGGTGGGATTGGAAGCCTCTTTGACAGAGGCTCAAGTGTTGCTCAAACCAAAGATACTCCTGGTAGATCTATTGCTACTTCTGCATCATCCAGTGCTGGGTCTTTTGGAGGTTTCTCACTGAAAGGCTTACGTGGTGTTTCTGCAACATCTCAAGGAAGTGTATCAGAAAGATTACCTGTTGAAAGTTCAAGTGTTTCACCAACTCTAGCTGCCACTGGTAGAGTTGGAAGACTTTCTATAGGAGATTTCAACTCTGGAAACACTGGCAAAATCTCTACTGGAGGCTCAAGTGTTACCTCCATCTCAGTTCACAAAAGTGGTTCAAATATATTCTCAGCTGAAGGTTCAGATATAATATCTGCCTCAAATAATCAAGAGAATGTTAAAGATGTTTCTAATACGTTTAATGTTGCTTCTACTTCAACAGCCACTGACGGATTAAGAATTTCCAGTGGAGACTCAAATGCTGTTGCCAATTCAAGGGGAAGAATTTCCAATAGAGATTCACAAGCTGTTACCAATTCAAGGGGAAGAATTTCCAATGGAAACTCACAAGCTGTTACCAATTCAAGGGCCAGAATTTCCAATAGAGACTCACAAGCTCTTACTAATTCAAGGGGAAGAATTTCCAATAGAGACTCACAAGCTGTTACCAATTCAAGGGGAAGAATTTCCAATAGAGACTCACAAGCTGTTGCCACTGTGAGGGGCAATGGTGGAGGAACTTTTATTAACACAGAATCAGATGCTGCTTCTACCTTAATTGGGAACAGACAATTGAGTAGCCACTCTTTCAGGAAATTAGGTACTATCTCTGCATCAACTGACAGAGGCAAACCAAACAGACTTTCTGTTGAAGACTCGGATCTTTCAAATAGTGCAAGGAGGCTTGGAGGTTTATTAGCTGGATCATCAGGGCTGTCTACAGGTAGTGGGTCTGCAAGGATTTCTGCTGGACAGTCAACAGTTGCATCTACTTCTAGCAGAGGTGGAAGCTTTGGAAGCTTTTCAGGATCAACTTCTAGCAGTGGAAGTGGAGCTGAAGAGGTTTTGAAGACCAACGATGACTCTGTTACCATTGTTGGTAATGCATTAAACAGACTTCCTGCTAAAAATGCAAAGACTATATCTGCATCAAGAAGATTTCCAATCAGATCTACTACAGCTTCTGTAGGTGAATCTGGTGGTTTTTCAAAAAGAGGTCCTGGTAGTACAGCTACTTTCAGTAATGATTTGTCACCAGGAGGATTATTTGTTAGAAATTCAGGTTCTAAAACTACAGTGGAAGGACATTCTCAAGCCCCTCCAAATACACAAATATTCAGTACCCATACCGATGCTGCTGATAGCAGTAGTAAAAACAGTGATACTGCTGGAGGTTTCTCATTCAAAGGCTTAAGAGATGCAACTGCATCATCTCAAGGAAGTGTATCAGAGAGCTTATCTGATACTGGCAGAGTAGGAAAACTTTCTGCTGGCGATTTCATTGCTGATTCAGAATTAGCTAATTCTGGAGAAATTGGCAAAATTTCCATTAATCATTCAGGCACTACTTCTGTCTCAGATCATGACAGTGGTTTAGGCAAATTCTCTATTAGGGGTTCAGATGTAACTTTTGGTTCAGCTAATCAAGAAAGAATTATAGATTTGTCTACAGGATCAAATCTTGCTTCTACCTCAACTGTCAGTGATGGATTAAGATTTTCCAATGGAGGCTCACTTGCTGCTGCCACTACTTCAACAGGCATTGGAGGAATAAGTTTCGTCGACATAAAAACGGATGCCTCTCACGCTTCCCTTGGCAATGAAGGATTGGGTAGCTTCTCACTGGGGAGATTAGGTACTACCACTGCACTGAGTGACACAGGCAAGTTCAGTAGACTTTCTGCTAAAGGCTTTGGCAATTCAGAAGGATTTAGAGGTTTATCAGCTGGATCATCAGGGCAGCCTCCAGAACCTGCAGGTGGCAGATCTGTTGAAATTTCTGCTAGAGAATCAACAGCTGCATCTTCAATTCAAGATGGGAGTTTGGGAAGGTTTTCAGTGTCGTCTTCTAGAAGTACAAGTGGAACTGAAAATGATTTGAAGAACAACCTTGCCTTTAATTCAGTTGTTGGTGATGCATCAAAAGGAAGCACTAGTAGTAATGCAGGAAGCTTTTCCACACAAGGATCTACTGCTGATTCTGGGGGCCAATTTGGTGTTTTTTCTAGAAGAGGCCCAGGTGTGAGAGCTCCTTTTAATTCAGACTTATCACTAGGAGGATTATCTGTTGGAACTCCAACTTCTCAATCTTCTGTGGAAGGACCTTCAAAGGGATCTCCCAATATACCAATAGTTATCACACATTCTGAAGCCTTCGACGGCAATGATAAAATTAGTGCTGGTTCTAATGCAGGTGAAAGACAACCAAGTGTTTCTTCACACCTTAAGGGGCCTTTTTCACTCAGCAAGGCTATAGACACGGGGACTATAATTGCTACAACTCCGAATTCTGAATTTACCTCTACTGGTGAGTTAGCATCAGAAAATGCCAGTGGTCTGGGAGAAAATGTCGTAGCAAGACCATCAACATTATCAAACTCTTTTGGCGATGTTACTATCAAACATGCAAGGCAGGGTTTGTCTAGCACTTCTGGATCTAGTTTGTCTGGTACTCTGGATCTGGCTTATTTTTGAGTGCTGCTACAGAGTCAAGTTTTAACCATAGAGGCCCAGGTAGTATTAATGAATCCAATAACGATTCCAAATTCGCACGGTCAGGTTTAGATACTCATGCAAGGACTAGATTTGAAGAAAACTCAGGAGTTTCTAAAATATCTAGCACTGGTACTAATGCTTCTAAAGGTGCATCAGTGTCTACTGGTTTAAGATGTAAAAATAGGTTTAAAAATCAGGCAGCAAAAATTCTTGAAGCCTCACAAACAACCACTAAAGCAACCAGTATCATAAAACCAAAAACTAATCTCCTACCCTCAAGACAGCGTAGTCACTCTGGAGTTATAACTACTCAAAATGGCGATGCATCAACTACAACCCAATCTGGTGATGACTCCAGCAAAGGCTCTTCTACTGTGTCTGATTCAAGAACCTTTTCACACGGGCCACTGACTACTCAAGTTTCTGCTCGATCATTAATAGGTCAACCTGTATTAGTTCCTATAAAATCAGCATTATCCTCTACAAGTACCTCAACAGCAACAGCATCTACTGCAAATGCATCGCCTACTGTTGTAACTACTGGAATAGGAAAATCAAATGCACAAGAGGTAACTCCTCAGTCATCCTCTTCATCTACATCTCATTCATCCCAGTCAGCACATACGGTACCACATTTTGGTGGCACATCCACTACAAATCTGTCTAAAGTATCTGCTTCTAGGACTTTTTCCTCACTAGCAGAAGCTACTGAAGCATCAAATCCAATTACAAATGAAAGTGCAGCTTTTAACAAGAGAACTGGGACTACAGGAACTACAATACAATCTGATGGCAACACTCCAGTACCCCATTTTACCATTTCTATAAACTCGGCTCCATCAAAGCAACTTGGCTCTAGTACCTCTTCGTTTATTTCTACAGATGAAGAGGTTTCACAACCAAAAACAGCAGGCCAGCCTATCAGAGGTGCTTTTTCTTCAGCATCAACCTCGACTGGGGCTTCACCTGCTGCTCCATTCTCTACACATGCTTCAGTTGGTTCAGAATCTGCAAAAGGTGGAGTTTCATCTCCCTCCATAGTTTTGCCTACATCTTCAGATGGCCCTGCACCATCCAGAGCACTATCAAGAGTTAACTTTGCGTCCATCAGAGACTCAGCTGGTGCAGCTGTTCCTGGTTCTTCTTCTACAGCTACATCTTCTACAGTAAATTTAGGCCCCCAAGAAATCGTTCAGCATTCCTTATTTCCTACTGCAACAACATCAGCATCAACTTCAACCAGAGATTCAACAGCATCAGCACCTGCTGCAAGTTTATCACCTGGTGATGCAACTACTGTAAGAGGAAGAACAAGAGTGCCAGTACGAACTGATCACTCATCTGCATCCTCATCATCAATTGGTTCTTCACAGTCAAGTACAGTACTGCATTTTGGTGGCGCCTTCCCTTCAGATCTGCCTCAATCTTCTGCTTCAAGTTCTTCATCTATAACAACAGCTAGAGATGATGTATCACATTCCATAAAATCCAGTCCCTTTCCTACACTATCAGCTTCAACAGTAACAGGAACTACATCTACATTACCTTTTGAAAGTACATTTTCTAGCAGGTCAAATACAGATGTAGTACCAGAGACAGGATTTTCAGCATCTCATTCATCTGCATCCTTAATAACACCCAGTTCTTCACCAATAAATAAAGGTTCACATTCTAGCAGTTTTTCCACGACTGATTCATCAAACACATCTTTTTCTAGTACTTCCTCATTTTCCCCTAACATTCAAAGAGTTTTACAACTAGTAAATTTAGGTCAGCCTGCTTTCATCCCTGCAGCCTCAGCATTAATCTCAACGAGAAATCAACCCAGTGAAACTGCTCAATCATCTTTATCTAAAGCCACAACATCAACTGGTTCTTCACAATCAATAAATTTAGTACCACATTTCAGTAGTACCTCTCCTTCAGGTCTGTCCAAAACAACAAATTCTAATTCTATTTCATCACCAAGATCAAATCCAGTTACAATTATTCAATCTCCTTCAATTTCTGCATTGTCTTCAACTGGAACTTCATCAAAAGTGTCATCTTCTGGAAGTAAATTACCTAGTAAGGTAAGTGGAACTACAAGTACCACATTAGTGCCAGAGGAAAGAATTCCAGTATCTTCATCATTTGTATTTTCAAAACCACCGGGTTCCTCATCAAAGGAATTTACTTCTAGTGCTTCCTCAGGTACTTCTAAAGATAACAAGTTTTTGCAACTGCCAATAAGTGTTCACCTTCCTCTAGTTTCAACATTAACCTCAAAAGAAGCATCTACAACATCTGGTTCAGCAAGAGCATCAGAAAGGGCTGGTTCAAAACACAAAAACGCATTAGTATCTAGAATTGGTTTGGTCTCCGATGGAGATTTGTCTGTAGCACCTGCATCTAGCTCTTCCTCATCTACTGCAGCCACTAAAATCACTATTGCCCCACAAGCAGTGAGTCAATCAGCCAAAGTTCTAGTAACAGGCTCTTCATCAGCTCTTCCTACATCTTCAAGGAATACAATGGCAGAGTCACTGCAAGCATCATCATCCTCAGCTGCATCATCTGCTACTTCAGCTTCAACAGGAACATCAGCCTCTACTAATACAAGGGACTCTGGGAACTCTGTGGACAGCAGTGTACGTGAATCAACAATCTCTCTGTCAGACAGACAAGCCCACATTGGAAATGTAATAAACTTTGCGACGGCTGGAGGGGCGAGATTCTTTGGAACTGGTCATCCACCAACCATACCAACAGTTGCAATACCTATAGTAACAAGTGGTGCTCTTGTGGAGCCCAGATTGGGATCTGCTGGAACTTTTGGAAGCAATACCCCAGTATTTCTTGCCAATACAGTGCAGGCGTCTACACCAGTGATACACAGTGTCCCAACAACCTTCTTAACTGGAGGTCACAGTAATCATCCTGTTGTTCATGGGCAGAACTTGGCTTTAAGCAGTCCATTATCAATTTTCAGTGTTCCAAGACATCAGATAATAGGAATCGATGCTGTACAAGGTTGAAAAGGTACGCAGAACTCTGTATCCATACGACTGTTGATCAGCCGTCAAACAATTTGTTATAGTTTTAAGTAAGTCAAAACCAGATGACCCAATGTAAGCACAAAGATATTTATATTAACTTTCATAAGAAAACAAAACAGAAACAGCAACTGATTACTATATGAAAGATACTATGTAAAAGGAAACTGCACATACTACAAAACTGAACTGTTAAAATGAAAAAAGTGTCTAATGTATATAATTCGTCTTTTCCATGCAAACCTGTCATTTTCTAAGACATTTCAATGTCTTAAAAAACATCAGTCCACTAAACTATCAGAAACTAATGCACTTCATTGTTAATAAAAAATAAAGTATATTATCTAATGCATTTCTTTTTTTTTACACTTTCCCTTGGTATACATGTGTAGCTATTGCTACATACATATTTTAACTGTTGTATCATCATACACCACAAAAGGTTCAGTGACAGTCTACGTACTTAAGCGTCTATACACATTGAGCCATTCACTTTTATCTTGCATGCATTCTCTCACTTTACTGATAATAAGGTCCTTTCTTCTGAACAAGTCATTCACAGATCATATCCAACACTTTTAAAGTCTTCCTTTCATCCATCCAATTTATATAGTACCTATCACCAACTTACCATCCTCCATTCTGTCCACATTATCAAAACAAACCATAATGATGCAACTTTATACCTCCTATACCCTTTTAGCCACTTATTCTACGATTTGCTGCAATTCTCACCCCTTCAGCATCCTTCCTCCATGTATTACTGTAAAAAAATCATCTCAACCAACTCCCATAAAGGGATGCTGGCTCATCCGTTCATTCATGCCTTCCAACTCTGGCTTCCATACTACTGCCACTCTTTTCTCAGTCTTTTGCATATACCCCGTACCATGCTAACTTCCTCACTTTATATATAGTACCCAAGTTCTCTCTCCTTTTGTCACAATCCATTAAATTTGCTCTCATCAATCAGCCTTTTCCCCATTTATCCTTGTAACCTTACTCTTGCTCAACAATTCAACTTTCTCTGCTTACATGCATTTTCAAACACCTTCATCCTTCATATATGAAAGTCTCTTTAACATGAATTTTGTGCATAAATTGCCTTTTCCTTTTTCTAATTTCTTGCATCACTCCTTCCATACATCAAACAGCCTTGGCTGTGACACAAATGTCTCTGGTACATTTTTGCACAAAACCAGCCAAACCCCAGTCATCATTAACTAATTCACGTTTCTCTTTCATAATAAAACTTAACAGCTATTTCAAACTACAGTGCCTTCTAAATCATACATTCCCAACACCATCCACACTACATCTCTTTCCTGCATAAACCATTTCTACAACAATGGTTTTATTACATCCCCAACTTCTTACATGATTACAGTACGTATTTCCCAACTTCTTACATGATTACTTACAGTACGTATTTCACAATAACATCCTGGAAAAATCCTTTACTGTCTAAACCCACAATGCTATTACCACATCACTACTTCTGTCATCTGTCTTACTCTCTCAATCATAATTATATCAAACACTTTCTCATGTATACAAAATAATGTCATATTCCTATAATTCTTGTAGTCACCTCAGCCATTTTTTGGGGACCTTTCGTTCATGCAGATATGCCTTTACCACCTAGGTCAGGCATTTAATAAGCACTTTCACCATTGTAACAAGACATTTATAATTTATAATCACATCCACTCGTAGTGCCTTTCTAGGTAGGATAGAAAATACTGACTCATTCAAGTATTTAAGAAATATCAGATTATGGTTAAGTGAAAACAGAGGTAAATCACAAAAAAAGGTCGAGGAAATAGGGTTGAGGGATGTATGCAAAAGCTTTGGAAGAGAATAAGATTGTAAAGAGAAGCTAAAATTGGGATATATGATGGGATTACTGGCCCAGCTCTCCATTAGGGTGAAATGTGGAGTTTAATTACTAATGCAAGGAAAATGAAATAAAAACATAAGAGGAGTGGAGTGTGAAATATAAAGGAAAAAAAATAAGAATGGCTGAGTGGAAATTTTTTGTGTACATAAGAATAAATGGAATGGTGAAATATATGGAGATATATAGTAAAAAATATAGAGATGAGTTAATCAAAAATGTAATATTTGACAGGAAGAAGAGAAAGACTTAGAAGGTGCTGGATAGATGGTACGAAAGTGGACTTGGAAAAGTAGGTCCTCTTATCAAGAATGAACAAGAGTGTAGTACAAAATATGAGGTGAATGGTGCATTTTATGTATTTAGTGTTCAAAGTACTACACCTGATGAGTCGTTTTTATAAGTGTATGAAATGGGTTATGTTGGAGACTTTCATCCATAATTCAGCAAACAAAGCATGAATAGCATACTGACCACTGTGTTGCCTTCAAAGTAAGTTAGTATACATGTATATATGCATATATATGTAATGTACAGACATACATACACACATTATATATATATATATATATGATCCTTATTTATTTACCAAAACCAACACCCAGCATTTTGTAGGACGAAAGGGCAATAAAGCAATGGCCCATAAAAATTCATCGTACGTCTTCCAGCTCCGTGTTATGAAACTCCAAATAAAACAAATCTGCAAGGGACAAATTGGAATGGGCGTTCAGAACTACAGCATTATTTTTTATATTTCACTTTTTTTCGTTTTTTTGCAAGCCAGCATTTGTCCAGTGACTATTGGGGATTTTGGAACTGGAATTGACAGGAATTGCATTCAGATTTTGGATAAAACACTGTATATGTATACTGTACAGAAAGGAAGCTTATCTGTATATCTACGTAATCTGCTCTATTTCTACAATGTAAATATTTTTTTAGTCTCTACTGAGTGTATTCAAGTCATTCAAATCACCTTTATAAAGCAAATTCTTATAGTTTATACATTCTTTATCATATAGAATAAACAAACACTACTTTGCTTTAGACATTATCAAATACATTTATTAAAATGAAAACAAGGGAACGTCCATCTAAGCCTCTATGGGTCTATATTTCGGCGTTTGTGTTAGTTACCCGTTATTGCATAGACCACGCCATTATCTAAGTATACTTGCTATAACTTAAAGAAAACGCATTGCCATTCATGGATAACTATATTAATATCTAAAGCTTCACTTGGATGAGGACAAAGTAGAACATTGAACTGATTTTATTATAATATGATTCCTGAAAAAAATTACATGAGAATTTAAAACATCAATTAGAGATATTTAAAGAAAATACTGCAGTAAGTAATATAGAATAAAATGGGAACAAAATATATAAGAAATGTAAAGATTAAATTATTATAAATAATCCACAAATAGATATATATCAAACGGACATAGCGACATAAAAACAGATATAGCCGTCATTTAACGTTAAGTGCATTTGGCTTCGTCGACGGGTGTCCATCACAGAATATAATTAATGACGACTTTTGATTTAATTACTAGGACATGGATGTAGGATGTATTTATATGAAATATGATTAACAACTCTCTCTCTCTCTCTCAACAACTAATTATTTTGACAACCGTAAAAATTTATTTCAAATTTGTGAAGAGATCGACGCTTATAAAAAATGAAAAGAAAATATTTAAAATAAATTGACTGACTGACAATCGTGATAATCGATTATTACCATTCACAGACTGATAATAATTGTGATTGAAAGTCTGATAATTGATTATTGGTCGAATACTGATAATAAGCAATAATCTCTTACCACCTTCAACAATAGGCTGATAATCATGATAATCGATTATTACCGTTTATAAAGACTGATAATCATGGCAATCGTTATATTTAAAGTCTGATAAAAATTTATTACTATTATAAAGCTGGCTACACACGATCAAGTAAACTTGACAAGTATGCTTGATCAAGTGACTTGTTCAAGCAAACTGGACCGTCTGTATGGTGAGACTTGATCAAGTATTAGACTTGACAAGTCGCTTGAGGCATGATTGAATTTGAATCATGTCGTCAAGACAAGTCTTGACTTGTTCAAGTCAACTGGACCGTGTGTACCAAAGACTTGATCAAAGTTGAGGGTGTCAAGTTTATGGTTTAATTCCATTAAAAAATATATATATTTTTCAGGTTAATACTAATTCAGCCGCATCAAAGCGAACCAAGATATGCAGAATTGAAACCTCCTGATGCTTTGGACGGTAATTCCTCAAGTAATAGCAGTCTTGCATCATATGTTTCTAATTTTACGCCGTAAAAATAGTTAGGTGAACGTAATTATAGTTTCAAAGTTAATGTTCATACATGAGGTCATGGTGATAACTAAATAAATACACGAAATAAGTGTATTATTGTTGAATTTCATGCTTATTTTCTCCATTTTTACATTGTATTAAACATAAAAATGATATATCACAATTGAAAAAGGGAATACACGAATAGGTGTATATCATAGCATTGGATTTTTGTTTACATTTTTCCTATGTATTACATGTAATGATATATCACAAATTGAGATTAAATTAGGTACATGGAAATAAATGTTCATTATTGATATGTGTCCTTATTTCTGTCCCTATTTTCTCAAGGCGTTGAATAGAAATACAGTTAAAATTTGAAGGAGTTTGTTAAATGAAGTGAGTATTATTTCTATAGATACGATGATTTGCTGACCTTCAAATACTCAACCTTCAAAACCTCGAAAATTGCACGGCAGGTATCTGGAACTATGTAGCTCATAGCTTGTGGTGAAATTATGGTAGAGTATTTAAGATCTTCATAGCTTCTTCCAGTAGCAAGAAATCGCAGTGTTGCAGTCAATCTTTCGTGGGGAGAAATTGCTTCTCTCATGTTTGTAGTGGTCTTCGCAATTAGTGGTGTTACCAGTGACAGCAGATGTAAGTATGTCGCTTCGTTCATTCGAAGGTAGTTGTGCCAATCACGTGGATAAATCTTCAACTCAGCCAATAGGTTAACATGAGAATATGTTTTCCTCTTCTTCACCCACTCTTTGCACACTCCCGCCGGTTCTTTCTAGTTGCCTTTCGCTTGGCCACAATACAGAAAGCTGCCAATTTGCCAAAGTAAGAGCGTCGTCGTCGTCTGCACTCGACATTGTTGTGATTTCAAGTGAAGACTTGTCAAGCATACCTGACCGTGTGGAGTCGAAGGGAAATATCACAATACTTGATGAAATACTTGATCAAGCATACTTGTCAAGTTTACTTGATCGTGTGTAGCCAGCTTAAGACTGATAATGATGATAATCTATTATCACCTTTAAAAATACGTTGATAATCATGATAATCGATTACTACTTATAAGAGAGTGATAACCTATTATTATTGTTTAAAGACATAATCAGACAATCGATTATATACTACCGTTAAAGGACTGATAATCGATTATTACTATTAAAATACTGATAATAACTATAATCGAGATAATCGATTCTTACTATTACAAGACCTGTATTCATGTTGTGATAATGGATTGTTATCGTTTAATGACTGATAATCGATTATTACTGTTACAAGACTGGTCATCAGGATAATCGATTATTACCAATAAAAGACTGATAACCGATTACTTTTCTTAAAAGACTGATAATCGTGATAATCTATAATTACCATTAAAACATTGATAATCATGATAATCGATTATTACCATTAAGAGACTCATAATCATGATAACTGATTATTACCATTATAAACTGATAATCATGATAATCGATTATTACCATTAGAAGACTGATAATCATGATAATCGATTATTACCATTAAAAGACTGATAATCATGATAATCGATTATTACCATTCCATCAAAAGACTGATAATCATGATAATCGATTATTACCCTTAAATGGCTGATAATCATGATAATCGATTACTACCATTAAACAACTGATAATCATGATAATCGATTATTGCCATTAGAAGACTGATAATCATGATAATCGATTATTACCATTAAAAAACTAATAATCATAATAATCAATTAACTTTATTTGCCTGATATCCTCTTATTACCTTTAAAAAGACTGATAATCACGATAATAGATTATTATTACCGTTAAAAGACTGATAATCGCTCATTACCGTTAGAGAGACTGATAATATTACTAGTATTATTATTATCTTCACTATGATGATAATCGTGATAATCGATTGCATTCCACTAGACTAATATTTTGCGTTTGAGAGATACATTCTACAGAAACGATACAAAGGATACATAAAATCAATCAGGAAAATGCGTTCTAATTCAAATGAGGAAAGGGATACATATACATTATTAATCTAAAAAGCTATATTCTACAGAAATGATACAAAGGATACATAAAATCAGTCGGGAAATTGCATTATAATTCAAATGTCAGCAGGGTAAATGGATACATATACAATATTGATCTGAAAGCTACATTCTACAGAAAGGATATAAAGGATACATATAACATCAGTCAAGAAAATACGTTCTAATTCAAATGTCACCAGGGTAAATGGATACATATACATTACTAATCAAAGAAGCTACATTCTACAGAAAGGATACATAAAATCAATCAGGAAAAAGCGTTCTAATTCAAATGTCGTCAGTCAGGGTAAATGGATACATATACATTATTAATCTAAAAAGCTACATTCTACAGAGTTCAAAGAACGGTTGTTAATTGATTCAAATCCCACAGGTTAATTGGAGTGATACATACCTTGTAACCAGAAGGACTCCAGATAAGACAGGCTGGACTTGTACTAGTATCCTCGTAGGGACAATCTCAGCTTCTAAGGATTCCTTTTTGACATTCCAGTTTGGATAGAGGCAGGACATGGATGCCTTTGGAGTTATCCATACCTGGAAAATGTTGATGTAATGATCATTAGCGTTTCAAAATTCTTCTAATGACGTACAAACGTTTAAACATACTTTGTGAATTATCTCTCTCTCTCAATACCTGGAAAATGTTGATGTAATCATTAGCGTTCCAAAGTTCTTGTAATGACGTACAAACGTCTAAAGATACTTTGTGAATTATCTCTCTCTCTCTCTCTCCATACCTGGAAAATGATGATGTAATCATAAGCGTTCAAAATTCTAAACATACTTTGTGAATTCTCTCTCTCTCTCTCTAGTCAGCACTTTATGTGTAAAACACACATAAACATATTAAAGTCATGATGACAGGTTTTCCCACACATGAAAGGAGCTACGTAACACTTCATATACCAACTAATTATATTAAGTTTTTAATTACGATACAAACGCGGCTGAATTAATTACACAAAGTTACGACCTCGAGGCAGACGTACCTCGTAATTGAGCTATAAATATCACAGCTTTTAAATGTTTTATAACACGATTAAGCGACGACATAATCATGCAATAATGAGGACATAATAATTACAGCTTAAGGGTTCTTTTCATTACAGATTACCGTAGTACTACATTACAGGTGCCTCTCGCCTGTCTGTCTGTCTATGGCGTTCATTTGTTAAGGCATATTTTGAAACCTAAGCGAAAACCTTCCTTGGGTCCAATGTGGGTATAATGCAAAATTTTGTCTACATCGGTCTAGCGGTTAGGATCTCTAATAGAGCACAATTTTACATACATACAAGTTCAGTTACACACACACACAGATATAATTTAACTCGAGCAAAAAGGGGCTAATTCCGACTTCATAATAGCAGAAGTACCCCACCACTTCAGTTACCATTACTCACTGCGAACCTCAGTTATGGATTGTGTGCAATACATTCCCCTCAAAGCCTGAAACATTATTCTAAAACTTAAAAATCAGGAGTCCACGATGGCTTTAGGCCTAACCAGTATATAACAACCATTAAAACCTCCTATATAGAGGATTATGAATTATGATCTTGGAAGCTTTCCATTAGGCAGTGGAGTTACCTCCAGATGTGTAGTTGATTGGCTCCCTGGCGTAGGAAAGAAATGAAACTACAACCACAAGTAAACGACAAAAGTCGTATTTTTTTTCAATAGGAATACTGGATGAGAGAGAGAGAGAGAGAGAGAGAGACAGACAGACAGACAGAGAGAGAGACAGTGAGTACAACTCTCCTCATCAAATGCACGTGTATTAATGCAATACAAAAGAGAGACTTTTGCTTTTTAAATCGCATCAACCAAAGATAAAAGACGCAACAGACATAATTGCTTAATTTTTTTCTGGTGCAAACAAAGTACTTACAAGTACTTACAAGGAACCCCACGAGATAGAGAGAGAGAGAGAGAGAGAGAGAGAGAGAGAGAGAGAGAGAGAGAGAGAGAGAGACTGCATTCTGCTTCTAATATTTTGGTTTAGGCCTAGCATGCTGCACATTTATATCTAACATTTCACCCATTGCGATCCAACTCCATGTGATTTAACTATGAATAATGTGAAAAATTCAATTTCAATCTAATTTCGTTTACGACTATGCCCAAATATGCATGAAATAAGCACTCTGACTGCTGAAAACACCCACCGTAAACGGTACGATTAAATAAAATCTCTCCAATATACTCCGGCTTTTGTAATTCCAGACTTCAACAGTTTGAAGTCCAAGCCCTTCAAAATGAACCTAAGGTAATGAGGGTCCAGCTAGAAAACTCGTGATTATATCGCGTATTCGTCTGCAAAGAGAAACTGAGAATTAAAAACTAACTCTAATTATGTGATCGGTAAATATTACAGTGATGGAAATGGGAGTTAAAAAATTATACACTATTCGTTACAAAAGTACCTTAAGTTTGTAGTACCTTGAGTCTGATGATGCCGGCCTTCAGTTTAATACAAGCATTCAAATGTAATCTGAAAGAATCCCAAATGGAGCAATAAACTAAAAAGTAAAGCTGAAATTTAAAGGTTTATAGTAACCAACAATAAAGAAATAAATGCCAATGCTTATAGAACACACGTGTTTTTAATAGGTCTTCATATCATCAGAATCTTTTTATTCAAATACACCAAGGAAAGATATATATTATATATATATTATAATATATATATATATTATTAATAGTATATCTATATATATATATAATATATACATATATTAAATAGACAATATATATAATATATATATAATATAAATACATATAAATACACACACACATTATATATATAATAATTATATATATAAAAGAGCCCATAAAAACGCCAAATGTTTCTTGTATGTGAACAAGCAAGGATACCAAGCAAGCATAGAGTGAGCAGCCCTTGCTGACTCAACCAAGAATAGTGCCAAAGAAGCACATGAGATAGAGCCTAACCCTCCATTTATATATGCAAGGTACTTAGAGTGTGTATGAACACAGCTAGTTGTTAGAGTGGGATCCACCTGCTTCTGAAAAACAGAGGAGATAGAACTAAACCTGCCGCTTGTTTAAGAAAGTCCTTTGGAGAAACACAAGGGGAAGACCAGGAAGCAATCTGTATTCAAAGGGAGCCAGAACATGGAACTGACATACCCAGTGAGGCCAGTGCCTGCCAGCTGAGCCAACAGCTGATCAGCTACGATCAGGTGGCAGAATGCTGACGCCTACCAGAGGACTTATGGTGAGGGACCTGCATGAACTCCTCTTTCTTCCCTTGGGAGAAAATGAGGAGGGGGTGAGGAAGAGCTTGACATTGGCGGTTAGGGGGAAGGGCAGAGCTTTGGTTTCCTATCCTTGCCCCTAGTCCACGTCATACTCCCCTTTAACCCTTACAGGACAGCCTAAATAGGTATATATCAAGCACACCCCTAGACCAGGCTAAATTTAAGGTTGGCCAAACTGAAAAACAGAAAAAAACACATCAATGTTAAAAGGAAGATATGTACATGTACTGTCGGCCAAAAAACTCGTGGCAGAGTTTCATAATTTTTCGTTCACTTGTCTGACGCACGATTCATGCCTTATTTATCCATTTTTCTTTTCAAAGATGAAAGAAATCATATGTAATGACGTTAAAAACAGTCACTGATATCTTTAGAACATCATGTTATGTTTTTGTGTAATAATATTTTCCATATAGCAAAATTGACGTGAACGAAACGAAGTGATAAAAAAACGTCATATCACAACCAGATATACATTACCAAATAGATAGGAGAACACCTATCATAGTAGTATCGCATAATCATAGACCTTAAATTATCATTTCAATATTAAGTAAAGGTAGTTGAACTATTCCATTTGTTAAATTTTACAGAAAACATTGGAATCTCACAAAATGCTATCAAATTTAAAAACAAAAAGAAAAAATAACGATCTCCTAACAGTGTGAAACCAAGCGACCTCACTCTATTGCTTTTGATGTTATGTGCACGGGAATCTAATGTCAATGTGTCATTTAGGTTGGTCTAAGAAACGTCCCTTGATGAGCGAGAGACAACTATTGCACTGCATTCGGTGCAAGTTGCTGTTGGAGAGATATCAAGAAAGCTTATTAAACCGGAGAGAATCATGCCTAGATGAATCAAATTGTTTAAAGAACGGCAAAATTTAGAACATGGGCCTAGAGGTGGAACACCTCAAAGCACCACAAGAGAGCAAGACAATACAGTGTAAACGTTGCTGAACAACATTCATTTGTGAATTTTGAATTCTAGTGCATCGTCACGACATTGCTGAACCAGGAATCATGACTAGCTCTATGCTTATGACTGGTGCTGATGAATACTTTAGATGGAGAGGAAGAGATTTTTAAATCTCCACTTGAAATCTATTGAAGGTGTCTAATGAATAAGTCTAATGAATAAGCAAACGTATCTTTGATGGATGAGAGATTCAGTTAGGCTTACTCTTTTTGTTTTGTTTTTTATCGGTGGCCAGTGAATACCACAGATAGGGAGGGAAACAGTTTCTATGATGCATGCATTTTTTTTTCTTCAAAAGCTAAAGCATACATTTTATTAGGAGATACTTTATCAACATCGGCCTAATCCCTCCATCACTCCTATACGCCACCTCCGCTCTCTTCTACATCTCGGGCGACTCGAGCCGACTTCTCACTACGAACTCCATGGCTTGAAAGCATCAGTAATGATAACGGTTATTTTGCAATTCCCCGCACCGACAACGGGCGCCTTAAAATGCATGTTTATATATTCTTATCGTTTCAGCTACTTATAATATGCTTATGGTAATATGGTCTAGGCTATACCATGTTGAAGCTAATTTTAATTAATTTCTATTTAGAGGTAATGAATAGCTACAGAAAGATCAGCCTAAGAAAGTTTTAATGAAAGTAAACCCTTTTCTTAATGTATTCGTCAGCTTTGACTCCCACAGCTTTCCAACGTGTACAGATGAAACAGGATGATATGCAAGGAATTCGATAAAAAAATTAAAAAAAAAGACTGAATTATATTCGTTTGATTTTTTTATGATTGATTTTAGACTTTGAATAAATCATGTTAAGCATTATGAAAGGGATAAGAAAAAAAAGGAAAACATGGCCAATAAAACAAGAATAACGGGAATAATAAAATAAAGCATATTGATATATATATATATATATATATATATATATATATATATATATATATATATATATATATATATATATATTGTCGTTTTAAATATGCATTCACATTACGTATTCGAGAGAGTATACTGCTGAAAATAGACCTAGGCTAATCATGTGTGAAAATCAGAAGTCAATTAAGGCCCACTAAATGTGTCATGCAAATTATTTTATTGATCACAGGACAAAATTAGTTTAATTAAACATCGTTATTAAAGAATCTTAATTTCCTTAATGTATCATTTATCGGCTGTAGGAGACGAAATGACAACACCCCAGTGCAGTACGATACGTTGGGTCAAGACTCGAGCGACAGGAAAGCCAACTTCAAAAGGCTGATGCTGACACGAAGCTAAAGTTGAGAATAAAATTGGAATTCATGGACCCATCGGTATATATTTTTTTACTTTGCAAGATAATTATCTTTAATACGTTGAATAAGTCGACTCAGTTCTAATGTAATTTATTTCAAGTATAGCACCTTTGTTATTTATTTTTAAGTAAATAATCTGGCACCTGCATATGGCGATATTTCCATAGCGAACAATGAATTAAGAAACTACGCCAATTCTTCGTTGGCCGACAGTACATTGAAATAAAAAAAAAAAAAAACCCAAATTTTAGTTTATTTAAAATAATTATGAAACACCCTGGGATGGGGAGCTGCAGTGCATTTCCTCATGAAATCTCAAGTTAAGAGTGATCTCTTTGTATCCAGTAGGGATGAAGGTTCACTACTGTTGTTAATGCCCTTAACACCTCCAAATATGCCCCCAATCACCCTCTATAACAAGAAGTAAAGTTCCTTACTCCCAGGTTCAACAAGTGTTTGCAATTCATGGTGATGGATAATCCTATATAAAAGGAAATGGTTCGTATTTCTGCATGTACAAAATAGTACTTAAAGTAATTGTGAGAAATCAGTTTATCATACTGCCATAATCCCTTGATCAATCACACCAATACATCCATGTGGGGTACTTATACATCCAAAGTTCGTACAGCGGAATAGGCCATGTATAGGCTACATTATACCTCTACACAACCCCACAATATTATCATAAACCAGGCTAGTCTATGAAAATATATTGTAACTTGAAAAAAAGTGTACCAAATCTCAAAAATAATAATCATTCAAGCTATCTTTTTATTAGAAGTGTGCATCAAACACAATGCAAGCAGAAATTATGACACTTTAGTAAGCAAAATGTTCAATTCAGGAACTTTGAACATCATCACAAAGCAACCTAGTTTATTGCTATTATCAAGCAAAGATATTCAAAGGCACAGCATTGTACGTAATGTACATCTCTACTTATTATGACAAGAAATGTTGAACAGAAGCACATGTAAGTGGGATCCTCCAACACATCACATTTGCTAAATTTCCCTGTTACTTACATTTTCCATGGATAAACTACTGTATTTCTGCATTTAGTACAATAAACAAGGTAACCAGTAGGCTACACAGTTATATCATCACCCAAATTGTATGTAATGTACTGGGTGTATAATGTACTCTAGATCACTAAATGAAAAAGCAAGGACACAATGAAAAATATACAGTGAACTAATATTGTATAACTAGTAACACATTACAGAGCACAGGGAAATAGCTACACAAGACACTTAATTGATTACCCTTTCCTTCCTGCATATTTTCTTTGGTTACCTTGTAGGACTTGAAGGCTCTGGGGTTTTCTGAGTGATATACAAGTAGTGGCTTAACTTTGCAGTCGCCACCCGCATTCACGCACAGCACAAGGGTTAGCCTATCTTTCATAAGTTTGTGGCCTGGCAAGCTCTTCTCCTTTGCTGTTACATAGGTCCTCCTCAACACCTTTCCCAGAAGAGCTCTGTCACGGCACAGTTGAAGACCTGCTGGGCGATGTATCCTTCCGATTCTACCAGTTCGACAAAACTTTTAACAAACTCCTCAGCTGTTATTTAGCTAAAATTGCCAAAAAACATAATACATATAGCCTGACCTAACCTTGCCTAGGGCACTGTGTCCACAACTTCGTCAGAAAGGATGTCACCCACTTTTTCAATGAAGATTTTGGGAATTTTTGGCCAGTCCTGAGACAGTTTATACCATAGGTATGCAGTCAGACACTAAAATCAATAGGGTTACAAGAAGCCAATAAAACAAACCATACCTATTTGCGATACCAGGTTCTTACCTGGCTAGGCTAGGCCACCAGGCCCTAACCTAGTGTGTGGTCACTTTAAAAACGTTCAGTAAACCTCACCTTAATAAGAATTTGCATTTTAATTAATGTTCGACACCCCACAATCAAAAATCCAACTTTCCCACTGTGGTTCTCCATATTTAAAATATAAGGGGTTCCTATGTCTTTATATGTACAACTACTTTGTTACTGAAATGAGCACCAGAGATGTTAAAAACACATTAAGAAGGAAAATACAATAAAAAAAACAAGAGTAACCTGCCAGCACCAATGAAAGCATGACTAAGAACTAAAGCCGGTATTTTTTCAAGAAATAGGCTTACGTGAATTTTAAAATCCCACTTGGGCTAACTGGTAAAACTTTAAAACAAGAGATTTAGGTTTGAGCTTTATCCATGTACCCATGTTATCAGATTAAAATAAAAAAAAAAACACTCCAGATACATTACCCATCCTTACAATGCACCAGGTTAAAAAAAAAGATCTGATCGGAAGCCCACGTTAGCAACAGCTGCTAGTAAAATATCTCTAACTTAAATTTGCAATATATTTCAGTATCATTTTCTATTAAGCACATTAAGAAAACTTAAGCATAAAACTTTACAATAGTTGCATGGCCTGTTTCCTTTCTTGGGGGGTTCCCGCAGCCAGTTCAGGGCACGTTGCCCAAAGTTAGGTTAGGTAGGTAAGATCTGGTAAGGCAGGAGGGGTAAAGTCTGTTTATGTATGAGGAAGCTCTCTCAGCCAGCGATTAGCAGAAATCAGGCTACTCAATTTATTGTAAAGTCTTACCAAGTTAAGTACAAAGCAAAATATCTAATACTGAGAACTGGAATTAGGGCAAAAACTAATCCTTAAAAAAATTTCTTCTGGTTTACTATCCTCATAATTTCAACACTACAAAATCTACCAAAGCCAGAACTTAAAGTTTTGTTAAAATTCTAAGTAGGCTAGCCTAAATGTTATATTTATCATCTAATTATAGGTAGGTTTAAATAGACCCATAGGGCTATAGGTATTACTAAGCCTATGGGTACAAGCTACCCAGTTTAATGGCCAAGTAGCCTAATTCCTAATTCATGAAAAGTAGTATAATAAAAAATGGTTGGCACTTACGAAAAATTGCCCAAAATTATGACTTTTAAAATGTTGTTAGCTTTCCTACCCTTCATCAAACTCGCGCTTTGCGATAGGTACCTATACCTACTACTAGGTACCCACTGGTATGCCCCACTTGAGAAACACTGAAGGGCATACAAACTGGGTCTTTCTGGCTTAATGCCCATACCTTTTTTTTTTTTTTTTTTAATACAAACTCCTTATCTCCCAACTTAAGATACCTTGTAGGGACACGGGACACCTCATAATACAGGGAATGTAAACAAACGCCTTCGTGAAATGCTATGCATATCTTTAGAATCCCTCTCCTTTCCAGTGGCCACCTTTTGAAATGGACCCCCGTTAGGTCGCTCTGATGAATGAGAATAAACGGTAATTGGCAAACGTTGTCGAGGCGAATTTCTGCCATATTTAACGCGGAGTACGGAAGCTAAAACTTCATCGACTTTCTGTCACAACTGCGGCAAGATAGGAAAGTCAAGTCATCCTTGCATTCACAGTTCCAGGAAGGGCGACTCAGGTTATCCTTTTAGGTTAATTTCCAGGAAGTGTAAGAAAGTTTAATAATAAATTTGAGACGTTTCGATAGGCACAGGCTAAACAATGATTAAACTTCATCGAGTGTCCATCACAAACTCACAACTGCGGCAATTTAAAGTAGCCATTAAAGTCATCCTTGCATTCACAGTTCCAGGAATGGCGATTCAAGTTATCATTTTAGGTTAAAGTTCCAAGAAGAGTATCGGAGTTTAGGAGTTTAATAATCAGTTTGAGACGTTTCGTTAGGCCACAGGCTAAATGATTATTAGCGTGATGTCAGTGTGATCATTTCACAGTCGAAGAGTTTTGTAAATAGCTCTGGTGGCATGATATTGCTGAAATCGTTCAAATTTACGATTACTGAAGAAAAAGAGTCAGGTGGCTCTTGCCAACCATGGCGAAAATTTTCATTTGATTTGTGTGTGTTTTTGTGATGTGATTTTTCGTCTTGGGGACGTCTATCATGGCATATTATGTAAGTAGAGCTCTCATGATACCCATGTGATAGTATTTTGGCAGATTTGTAGTGTTTTAACTTGAAATTAATATCAATTTTAAAAGTAGACATATGTAGGCCAGATGACATTGACAGTCATATGTCACCATCGACTGCTTCCGAACTAGCGCTTGTGGCTCGGGCTAGGTCTTAAAATCTTATGAAAACCCCTCCGCTGGGTTTATTTTTTTCATATGACTTTGGAAAGGGCAGTTAGTTAATTTATGAAGGTAGTATTTCAAGTTATTTTACGAAGTTACGTACGAGGCATTTGTTGAGCGGCCCCGAATCGCGGCTGAAGTCAGTTGAGGTGTTTCAAAGGACAGGAGATAAGGGATTACCCATAGCCATGCCAAACTTTTGTACAAAAAAATCCCCATTAAAACAAAATTTACTATCTTTGATACATAACCTTATCAGACTAATGAGGTTTGCTACACTTAAGGGAATGTCATGACGTTCTAATTCCTCCTCCAAATATTCAAGTAAGCCATCTACAGGCACTTTTGTAAATAAAGAGACATCAAAACTAACCATATTAAAATCAAAATTCAAATTTAAACTATTCAAGTTGTTTATAAAATCAACATTGTTTTTAACATTCGTGTCAGAAATGTTTCCTACCAAAGGAGTAAGAATTTTTACAAGCCATTTAGATAAATTATACGAAACTGAGCCCACTAAACTAATGATTGGTCTGATAGGGTTATTAATTTTATGTGTCTTGACTAAACCATATATACGTATAAGGTAGGGAGGCGCATTGCGGTGTAAACTGTTTAATTAAATGGTCTAAACCCTTCAAAATGGATTTAATTTGTTTATTAAAATGGGAGTTCACTGTCTGTAGATGACTTACTTGAATATTTGGAGGAGGAATTAGAACGTCAAATCTGATAAGGTTATGTATCAAAGATAGTAAATTTTGTTTTAATGGGGATTTTTTTCTACAAAAGTTTGGCATGACTATGGGTAATCCCTTATCTCCTGTCCTTAGCAATATTTACATGGAATTTTTTGAGACAAAACTCTTACCAAAAATTTTGCCCCCAAAAGTTATTTGGTTTAGATATGTGGATATCTTC
>NC_061091.1:2368506-2428506 GCF_015104395.2 Macrobrachium nipponense | reverse complement strand
TCCTCCTGTTACGCCTTTCAAACCCAACTGCTTTGAGATTTTCCTCCTGTTACACCTTTCAAACCCAACTGCTTTGAGGTTTTCCTCCTGTTACGCCTTTCAAACCCAACTGCTTTGAGGTTTTCCTCCTGTTACGCCTTTCTAAACCCAACTGCTTTGAGGTTTTCCTCCTGTTACGCCTTTCAAACCCAACTGCTTTGAGGTTTTCCTCCTGTTACGCCTTTCTAAACCCAACTGCTTTGAGGTTTTCCTCCTGTTACGCCTCTCAAACCTTTCCACTGTCAAGTATCAATTTCCTTTTCAGCGCTGAATACCATAAGTTGCCCAAGTGCTTGGTAACATGTATTGTATGCCTAGAATTTACAAATAATTTCCATCATTAAGGGTTCATTTCACTCCTCAGTTTTCATACATTAAAGCCGTCATCGCGAAAGGTCAGCTTCATAGGTCCTTCACTTCGGCTTTATCAAAAGCAACGAGTGTTCCGGTTTGCTGGAAATATTGTTTTATTGTTAGTTGTAACTTTTATTTTTTTTTTTTCACAAACATTTCGAAACGACTTTTGTCATTTTTTTTCAAGCCAGCGTCCATTTACGCCCGATGCTTTCACGCTGTATATTCGATGTCCGAATCACGACGAACTATTTTGTCGTTTCTGATTGGAATAACTGGTGTTGTAGTCATTGCTGTGATTTCTGTGTTGATGCCCTCTGTATTCGATGAAGACGGCAAAACGTGGATTGGAAGTGTTTGTGGATCATCTCTCTTTTGTTGATTACAGAGCAATCTCGTTTGGGAGATTGAGGAAGACTCAGAATTTCCCGTTGTACAAGTAAGTGGTACGACTGTCCCTATCCAATAATTAATTTTAGATTCAGTAACCACGACACAATTCAGATACAGTATATAGATGCTTCTGTAGCCATTGTTGTTGCAACTGTTATAAAAATATGGAACGTTTTGAATATATATATGAAGACAAATAAAGCGAAGGAAAGAGAAACAGTGGAGTGCTTATAGACCTTTCAACTTTGTGCCCTTTATTTAGCAGACTTAAGAGTCTGTTAAATAAAGGACAGGAAAGGCCCCAAGACATGTCCTTCCACTCGCATCTGTTTGTGGTCTATCTATGCCAGTCTATACCCGCAAATTTTCTCAAGCTCGTCAGTCCATCGTCTTCTCTTCCTTCCCCTGCTTCGTTTGCGATCCCTAGGGACCCATTCTCTTTAATTCTTTTTGTCCATCTATTATTATCTGACATTCTCATTATATGCCCTGTCCACGTTCATTTCTTTTTATTACATTATGTTAAAATATCCTCTACTTTAGTTTGTTCTCGTATCCATGTTGCCCTTTTTTCTGTCTCTTGGTGTTATTCCCATCATATAAATATATTTGTGCTCAGTAATAAATAGTAACATATCTTACAAGGATCAGTTTGCGGAAGCCGGTTAAGTACACAGTAAAAGCTGCTTGTCGAGCTCTTTAGTTAATGCATGAAGAGCTACTTTGAGCAGCTCATACAGGCTTATGTGGGACTTATCTGGCCTGTGTAATACTTTCCTGACTACGTAGACTATTTATACAGCAGTTTTTCTGCCGAGTTATTGTAGTGGTTTTCATTTCAAAGTAATGGAGCTTTCTCTCGACTTCAACAGTTTGATTGAAAGGTTGTATATATATATATATATATATATATATATATATATATATATATATATATATATGTGTGTGTGTGTATGTAAATATGTATATATATATATATTAGGAAGTACTGAGATCTCCTAACTGCATAAGCCGATAAGAATCTAGCCCTATATAGGGCTAGATTTCCTTATCGGCTTATGCAGATACTTTTATGATATTCCTAAAACCAAGAGCAATAGGTATACCAGACCAACCGCTTTCATACCCCGTAGGAGGGTAATGCCGTCAGTGCACCTCGCGTGGGTGCACTGTAGGCATGACTTAAGGGTCGTGGCAATGTCACTGAAGTCCTGATTTCTCCTCTGTCCGTGGGCGGTGGCGTGGTTCGAACCCACGAGACGAAATTATTACCACCAAAATAAAATATTCTCCTTCTGTTAACATATATGTAGCTTAATGCATGTATGAATCAATCGGAGATGTGATAAAAATTATATATATATATATATATATATATATATATATATATATATATATATATATATATATATATATATATAATATATATATATATATATATATATATATATATATATATATATATATATATATATATATATATATATATATATATATAATATATATTATATACTATATATATATTATATATATATTATATATAAATATATATATATATATATAAATATATATATATATATATATATATATATATATATATATATATATATATATATATATAATATAAATATATATATATATATATATATATATATATATATATATATATATATATATAACTATATATATACATATATATATATATATATATATATATATATATATATATATATATATATATATATATATATATATATATATATATATATATATATATATATATATATATATATATATATATATATATATAATATATATATATATATATATATATATATATATATATATATATATATATATATATATATATATATATAATATTATATATATATATATATATATATATATATATATATATATATATATATATATGATATTTGATATCGATTTCTGTGGTAATAATGTTTGGTTAACCGCCTGGTAGCGGTTCAAAACCCCTTGAGACATGACGCTTCATTTGGAGGATTGGAAGGGGCGGGGGTTGGGGTTGGGGGTTGAGGGGGCGACGGATAGTTAGGTTGTTATCTGAGGACCTTCCCCCCGCCCCCCCTTCAAGTTAGGACGTCCAGTGTTTTCTTTCGTTTTCGTTCTTCTCAACCCAAAAAAAAACCTGGGTTCTTGTTAAGGTCCCCAACTTTCGTTAGATATATACCTACAGTGTTATTAGTGTAATCAAGCATTTCCGATAATTAAAGATCAAATTCACCAGTAGTGTCATAATCAGTCAGAAAATCAATGTTAACACGTAAGTTTTTATCTATCAAACGTTTGTCAAACACTGGCATTTTCAGTGATCGTATTACGTAAAAATGCAAAATTCTTGTTGTTTATCTATACTTTTTTCAACTAGATACTAGTTTATAATTATGATACGTTCATGAATATGGGCTAAGCTTATTTTAATTCTTTCATATCATGTTTTTTTCGACTTTTAGAGTAGTTATCCCTGAAATGGTCTGAGTGTTCTTTAAAGGTAATGAGACTTTTATATAGAAAACGGAACAGAGTGTGATTTTTAAGGTTGTCTGCCTGTATATTTTCTTAGCGTTGATTTCCTTTTAAGGAAAAGATATCCAATAGAAGTTCCGTAGAAAAGTCATAGTAATGGAGAGAATATTTCAAGCAGAGATGATGAAAGAGGAATATCACACACCCACTTTTCAAGATTGAAGCGAAAAGTTCTGGTATACAGGAAAAGTAATGCAGTGGATCCGTACAGTCAGGGATATGGCTTTAGGACCCATCTTATTTTTCGGGGGTGTGGGGTGGGGGCCAGGGAAGGGTATGTGTTATAAGGCAATTTGACCAAGTTGAACTAGATACAATTGACATTCTATAGGCGATGTTATCTATACAAAATTTTTTTTTTATGGTTTTAATTTTAAAACAGCAACAATATTTTCCCCCGAGAGTATTTGATAATTCAAATAAAACCAAGATTATAGTTTATTAATCTAAAAAAATGAAAAAAAGTGAGATGAACAGATAATATGAGGATGAATTAGAGTGAAAACTTTTTATACAATTTTAAACAACAATACTGTCCATTTTTGACAACTCAAAATCAGCACAGAGGTGGATAACAGACAGACAGACGACGACAGACAGACAGACAGACAGACAGACAGACAGACAGACAGACAGACAGACAGACAGACAGACAGACAGACAGACAGACAGACACAGACAGACAGACACAGACAGACAGGAGAAGGGAAAGAAAAGAAATGGCCACTACCTGAACTTCTTTCACGTTCTGAATGTCAATTTCGTATTCCAGGAACTCCAGAAGTAATTGAAGTCATTTTTCTCTTCCCTTTTTCTTATTTTTTCACCTTTTTTCTTTTTTTTCTCCCTTTGAAGAGAGGGGAAAACTGGTCTCTTGGATATAGAGCATGGCCCTGGAAGTGTAGTTGGACTGGAAATTATTTATTAGTACACTAATAGGAGGAGATTGTCAGTGAGGAAAACTAAATAAATTATATTATTTTTTTTGCTCTATCACAGTCCTCCAATTCGACTAGGTGGTATTTATAGTGTGGGTTCCGGGTTGCATCCTGCCTCCTTAGGAGACCATCACTTTTCTTACTATGTGCGCCGTTCCTAGGATCACACTCTTCTGCATGAGTCCTGGAGCTACTTCAGCCTCTAGTTTTACTAGATTCCTTTTCAGGGATCTTGGGATCGTGCCTAGTTCTCCTATGATTATGGGTACAAATTTCCACTGGCATATCCCACATCCTTCTTATTTCTATTTTCGGGTCTTCATACTTATCCATTTTTTCTCTCTCTTTTCCCTTCAACTCTGGTGTCCCATGGTATTGCGACATCAATTAGTGATACTTTCTTCTTGACCTTTGTCAATCAACGTCACGTCTGGTCTATTTGCACGTATCACCCTATCTATTCTGATACCATAGTCCCAGAGGATCTTTACCTGATCGTTTTCTATCACTCCCTCAGGTTGGTGCTCGTACCACTTATGACTGCAGGGTAGCTGATGTTTCTTGCACAGGCTCCAGTGGAGGGCTTTTGCACTGAATCATGCCTCTTTTTGCACTGGTTCTGTGCAAGTGCCGGGCATTCGCTTGCTATGTGGTTTATGGTTTCATTTTTCGTATTGCACTTCCTACATATGGGAGAGATGTTATTTCCTTCTATCGTTCTTTGAACATATCTGGTTCTTAGGGCCTGATCTTGTGCCGCTGTTTATCATTCCTTCAGTTTCCGTTCTTTAGCTCTCCCTCTGTAGCCATTGCCATGTGTCATCTATGGCCAGTTCTTTAGTTGGTCTCATGTATTGTCCGTGCATTGGTTTGTTGTGCCAGTCCTCTGTTCTGTTTTGTCATTCTCCTCTCTGTATATTTCTGGGTCTTCTTCTACTTTTAATTGTCCTTCTTCCCATTGCACTCTTTAGCCACTCGTCTTCACTGGTTTTCAGATATTGCCCCAGTGCTCTGTTCTCGATGTTGACGCAGTCCTCTATACTTAGTAGTCCTCTCCCTCCTTCCTTTCGTGTTATGTATAGTCTGTCCGTATTTGCTCTTGGGTGTAGTGCTTTGTGTATTGTCATATGTTTCCCTGGTTTTCTGATCTATGCTGCGGAGTTCTGCCTTCGTCCATTCCACTATTCCTGCGCTGTATCTGATTACTGGCACTGCCAATGTGTTTATGGCTTTTATCATATTTCTGGCGTTGAGTTTTGACTTGAGTATCGCCTTGAGTCTCTGCATATATTCTTTTTCCTGATCGTGTCCTTCATCTCTTGGTGTTTTATATCCCCTCCTTCCATTATTCCCAGGTATTTGTATCCAGTCTCATTTATGTGTGATGTTGCTCCCATCTGGTAGCTTTATCCCTTCAGTTCTCGTACTTTTCCTTTGTATGTTTGTCTAAGGCGCATTCTTCTATTCCAAACTCCATCCTGATGTCCCCAGATACAATCCTTACAGTCTGGATTAGTGTATCTATTCCCTTGGTGCTCTTACCATACAGCTTGATGTCGTCCATGAACATGAAGCCTCTTTTCTTGAGTGGTACCCAGCATCCATCTTCTGTAGTACTTTTGTCATGGGAATCATGGCTACTACGAGAGTAGTGGGGACAGTGAGTCGCCCTGAAGATCCCTCTCCTGCTATTCACCTCTGCTAGTCTATTCCAGAGCTTGTAAGTATTTTATTCCAGTTGCGCATTGTATTTATAGGAAGCTGATGGTGTTTCCTCTGCCCCATATATTTTCAGGCATTCTATTAGCCATGTGTGTGGTATCATGTCGAAGGCTTTCTTATAGTCTATCCATGCCATGCTTAGGTTGGTTTTCCTTCTCCTATGTTCTTCATTACCATTTGTCTATCAGGAGCTGGTCTTTTGTGCCCCTACACTTCCTCTGCAGCCTTCCTGTTGGTGGCTGATGGTGTTTGTCTCCTCTAGGTAGTTGTATAGCCTTTCATTGATGATACCATGTTAGTAACTTCCTCATTATTGGTAGGCGGAGGTGATAGGCCTGTAGTTTACTGGCTATATTTCCCTTACTCTTGTCTTTTTGTACTAAGGATGTTCTTCCTGTGGTCATCCATTTGGGTGCATGGTGATTTGAGGATACAATGCTGGAGTTGTTCTACTATTCGTGGGTGTAGGGCCTTGAAATTTTTGAGCCAGTATCCATGGACTTCATCGGGACCTGGGGCTTTCCAGTTTGGCATTTTCTTTAGTTGGTGTCTGACTGTGTCTGTCGTGATCTCTGTGAATCTTTGTTTTATTCTCCCAGTTTTCTTCTTCCTTGACTTCTGAGCCATGTTGCATGTTTGTTGTGTGATACCGGATTGCTCCATATGTTTTCCCAGAGTCTCTTACTTGGTTCGGCTTCAGGAATTTCTTGGTGGTTGTCTTCCCTCTTAGTTGGCTGTATGGTCTTTTCTGGTTGGTTCCGAATAGTTTGTTCTGTTGGTATCCCTTATTCCTATTCATGTACCGTTGGATCTTATGTGCTTTGGCCTTAAGCCTCCTGTTTTACATCTAATATTGTGTTGTTTAGTCCCCTCTCTTGTACTTTGTATTTCTCGTTGAGTTCCTCCCTTGTTTCTTGCTTCTTAGCCTTTTTTCTGCCATCTCTTTCAGTTTACTCAAGTCCAGATCTCATCCATTATTTGCTTTTCCAGGCACCTTATCCAAGGAGATTGCTGTTTTGGTTTTCTGTTGGGTGGTGTGCTGGTGGTGTTGGTGTTCGAATCCCATCAGTTCTGCTACTACATCTTGCTCCTGCATATGCCAAGTTATTTGTTTCTGTGATACTGGTTGTGTGTATTATGCCCATTATTTAATTTACCTCACTTGTTTTTCTCTGCCCTAATTTCTTGGGTGTTGTAGGCTTTCAATGGAGGGGATCTTTGTCTCTCTGTATCTGGCATCCTCCATTGTCTAATCTTTTTCTACCCATTCCGTCCTCTCTGTTTTATTCGTCGGTGTTTCTTGTGTGTGTCGTTGTTTGATACCTCATCATCCCTGTCGTCTTCTGTGGCATCGTCTCTCAGTTTCGTCTTCGTGTAAAATTCGTTGTCGTGTGACATTTCCCTTTCCAGTTCTTCTCTTTCTGTTGGGAGAGCCAGTTCTTTCTCTTTATGCTCCTTACTTGGTTTGCCAGCCTCTGCTCTGTTTTGGGGGCGTGTTATTCCTCTCATCCAGATGTTGACAACCTTCTTCTCTATTCTCTCTCCGTCGGGTTGGTTATTATTATTATTATTATTATTATTATTATTATTATTATTATTATTATTATTATTATTATTATTATTATTATTATTATTATACTAGGGACATGTCTTGTTGGAAAGGATTGCTGTTTCAGCTCCATCAATTTTATGTAGAGTCTTCTCTATTTTCCTTATCACTCAGAGACTTTTCTGTGTTGCTCAACAGGACATATTTGAGAGAGGGTCTACTCCCAAAATATACTAGGAATAGTAATGATGATCAATAAACATACTGTATTAGTCGATAACCATGAGATGTCCAGGCAGTAGATGTTTATAGAAGAATTAAGAAATATACTGATGTAACAAAAGAAGAGTAAATTATTTCCTTCCAAGAATTTAATAAACAAGTTCTAGTAAAATAGTTTTATTATTGAATATAAATTTATTTGTCTTAACCCAACATCTAAAGTGTAGTAGCATCTCTGAGCAGTTTTAAAATCGTCAGAACATGATC
This sequence comes from Macrobrachium nipponense, assembly GCF_015104395.2. Classification (NCBI taxonomy): domain Eukaryota; kingdom Metazoa; phylum Arthropoda; class Malacostraca; order Decapoda; family Palaemonidae; genus Macrobrachium; species Macrobrachium nipponense. Next base: position 2,420,454 of record NC_061091.1, on the reverse strand, counting down.
TCCAGTTCCTTTAGCACCCTAGGGTTGGTAGTGCCGTCACTGCACCTCACGGGGTACACTGTAGGCAATTACTAAAGGCTCATGGCAGAGTCCCTTCTATGGCCCCTAGCTGCAACCCTTTTTCATTCCTTTTACTGCACCTCCATTCATATTATCTTTCTTCCTTCTTGCTATCCACCCTCTCCTAACAATTATTTCATAGCGCAAATGCTTTGAGGTTATCCTCCTGTTACACCTTTCAAACCTTTTTACTGTCAATTTCCTTTCTAGGGCTGAATGACCTCATAGGTCCCAGTGCTTGGCCTCTGGCCTAGCCTATGTATTCCATTCCATTCCAGTTCCCATGGACTTTTTTTTCGAGGTTCAATGAACACAGCGAGAGTGGACTGAAGTTTATATTATTACTGAATCTTATGAAGTCTGGTTGCCACTACGGGAACATATAATTGTAGAAAGCTTTTAGAGTCTCTTAATCAGGGTTGGCATTGATTGAATCAAACTGATTTAATCAAGTGATTAAATAATTGATTTTTTCATTAAAAAATCATGTTTTTTTATCATTTTTTTCCAATTTGAAAGCAAACAAATTGAAAAATATGATTTGGAGGTTAATAACAAAATCAGGGTTGGCATTGATTGAATCAAACTGATTTAATCAAACTGATTTAATCAAGTGATTAAATCATTGATTTTTTTCATTTAGAAAATCATGTTTTTTATTATTTCTTTAATTTGAAAGCAAACAAATTGGCAAAATATGGTTTGGAGGTTATAAAATCTTAAGCATAACTGTGCTGTATCTATTTATTTTGATATAAAAGAAAATTGCAAGTACTACATACTTTAGGCCAGAAGTGGAAACCTTAAAGATATATAAATAGTAATTCTGTCATAAAATACATTTTCAGGATTAAATGGATTGAATAAACATCTAACAAATCAAAAAAAACAAAAAAAAAAAAAATCAAATCACTGATTTTTTAATTTTTTAAAACTTTTTATTAAAAAAAAATCACCAACCCTGCTCTCAATCACACTAGATTATTTTGCTTACTCAGGGAGTTAACTTACAAACTACTTTGTTGTTCTTGTTTTGGAGGTGTTAGGAAAAGTCCGCGGAAAAGCCTAAAAGGTCTGAAAAGGTGTTTCGCGTTTGAGTTTAACAAAGATACAGGGGTTTTAGGATGGGATATTTATGATTTATTTATTAGAATGAAAGTGTGTAAAAATAAATAATGTACATGTTAAACAGTATAGAACAATTATTTCTATTAAAATGTAGCGTATTTATTTTAATTTTCGTTGGCGAAACAAGGCGCTATTAGAACGTAGATTTTTTAGCACGCGCCCCAAGCAAGATGGAGGTCGGATCACGCCTTGTACTATTATACACTCAGAAACCCGTTTTCCTCTCGGAACGTCATTTGGAACGAATAAATATTATGGAAATTAAAAAGTACTGCTCGAACAACTGCCATCCCTTTGAAGGTCTCTTCCGTTTGTTGTTAAATTGCTTCAGACTTTATTCTTGCTAGAATTTTGTATTGAAGAGACGGACCGTAACTGTATTTTTTTCGGGCGGGTGAGGGGGGGTGGGGGGGGGGGGCGCTTTCGGAATAGTTAATTTTGTTGAGGACTCATGAAAGGAGAGCTTTGTTGTGAACGTATTTGAAGCGGATTTCATTTCACGAATTTGTCTGGGGGAATTTCGCTGTTATTTTGTGAGTTCCTGCTGCGAAGGAGACAAGACACAAATAACATTTCCATTTATTGTAAAGGAAAAAAATTTTTTTTCTGAATTCATTTTTTTTTTTTTCAATTTCTTCCCTTTTTCCAGTAAACTCACTTAACCATTTTGTGGATTTGTAATGGAAAATTTTTTTTTTTCTGAATTGGTTTAATTTCTTCCTTTTTTCTACTGACTCACTTAACCATTTTAGTGGAGTTGTATTGGTAAAAAAAGAATTTTTTTAAATTTTTTTCAAATTTTCTCCTTTTTCCCCCAGTCAAATTCACTTAACCTTTTTTTGCAGATTTGTAATGGAAATTTTTTTCTTGTTTTTTTCTTTGTTAATTTTTTTTTAATTTCTTCCTTTTTCTTCTACTAAAACTCACTTAACCATTTTGTGGATTTGTCATGTGGGAATAAAGTTTTATTCTTTATTGAAATTTTTTAGTTTTCTCCTTTTTTCCAGTTAAATTTACCTAACCATTTTTATGGATTTGTTTTTAATGGAAAAAGTGGTTTGGTTTTCTTTTATTAAATTTTAAAAAAATTTTCTCCCATTTTTACCCAGTAAACTCCACAATAACCAGCTTTTGGTGGATCTTTGTCAGGGAAAAGTCTTTTTTCTTTTGTTCAATTTTTTTTTATTTTCTGCTTTTTTCCCAGTAAACTCACTCAACCATTCTTTTGTGGATTTGCAATTGAAACAAAACTTTCCTTTCTTTATTCAATTTTTTAAAATTTTCTCGTTTTGTTTTTTTCCAGTGTAAACTCTTCCTAACCCATGTTTTGTGGATTTGTTAATGGCAAAAGTTTACAAATCTTTCTTTAATTTTTTTTCAATTTTCCCTCCTTTTTTCCAGTAAAACTCTCACTTAACCACAGTTTGGGACTTGTAATGGAAAGAGATTTTCTTTGTTTAATCTTTTTAAAAAATGTTCTCCCTTTTACCAGCAAAACTCACCCTTAACCATTTGTTTTGGAAACGTTGGCTCAGACAGACTTTTAAAAGTTTTCAGGGTATTAGCAACCCTAACCGGTGTTTAGTTAAAAAGCTATTGAGGTGCAGTTAACTCGCCAGGAAAAGTGTTTCAAGAGAGGCTTCCTATCCTCTCCTTTTCATTTCATTGAGCCAATGAATACCAGAACTTCCCACATTATTGTGGTAGGGGTGGGGTGGGGGGGGGGGGGATGTGGGGTAAGTGGGGGGGCATCTTCCGACTATTCTTAAAAGAAAAACCACCAAAAACGTCGATTCTGCCACGATTGTGAGAGTTCAAAATGAAATTTATACACAACCGTCTTGTTGATTTCGTAAAAACGGAATTTGCCGAAAACCTTTGATTTTATGTGTTATTTTCATACTTGTTTAAAAGAAAAACTATTATAAAATACGGGCTAATTGTCGCTCCATTCCGGCCGCACGTTTTCTGTCCGCTCTCATATCTTAAATTCTACCGAGGTAGAGGGCTGCAAATTGGTATGTTGATCATGCACCCTCCAGTCACCAAACATACCAAAGTTGCAGCCCTCTAACCTTAGTGGTTTTAATTATATTTAAAGGTTAAGGCTAACCGTGCCTGAAAGTTTCATGCACCGCGGCTGAGAGTTTCATATAGCATCATACGCGGTACAGAAAAAAACTCGATTGGATTTTTAACCTCGCTTTAATCAATGTTAGTTATGAGTTATTTGAAGATATATCTTAATGGAGATTAGTAAGCAAAGCTTCTAGAGTATTTCAGGAAGATATACTACGAAAAATTTATCTAATTTTCATGAATTATTTGATTTAAGCGTTTAGTATGGTATTCCATCTTTTTTGAAGTGGATTATTTCATTTCCGCTATGAACATATTAAATTGACTGCCTTGCTTATAATGAGTATTAGTTAGTTATTCTGTTTTAGTAAAAAAACAATTTTTTTTAGCCAGCTGACAAATCCAGAATAAATTACACGATTCTATCTGGGAAAAATGAGAATTCATTACATGAGTTTTCCACTAGGATAACAAATTAAACGGTAGGAGAGAGAGAGAGAGAGAGAGAGAGAGAGAGAGAGAGAGAGAGAGCAGAGAGAGAGAGAGAGAGAAGAGACTTCATTTGTATAAGTGCAACGCACTTTAATAACTGTGTATCAAAAGAGATGGACAACAGGCCCGTAACCAGACTTTTTTTTTTATGGACCTTTTTTTCTATAAATATCATTGCATATATAGTAGGTAGTTAATATCACATTCCTATTATCAACTCCTGTATTTCCCACCATTAAAGAATGATGTTAATGTTCAATAACAAAATTAAAAAAAAAAAAAAAAAAAGACTTGCTAAATGTTAATGCACTATTCTTCTATTGCTTAACGTGAATGATGGAGAACACAATTTTGATACGCACATATAGTTTCTTTTTTAGATCCAAGACGTTAACATCGATCGATATGGTTATTATTGTTAGCGTTTATACATGTAGACTTGACGTATGTAGCGTAACTTAAAGTGATGATGTGATGTGATGTGATGTGGTTCAATTACTATGGATAAATGAAAAAGAAAAAAATCAACGTATGAATAATATGCTAATTTATACAAAACAAAATTATTAAGTTAGATAACTAAGACTGATAGAAACAATATGCAAACTTAATTAAGTAAATTATGCATGTATAACGGCTCATTGCAAAAAGCTAATACACAAAGTAAATATAACTTAAGGCTCGTATAAAGGCATACGTTTATATACCATGTAGGCTTACAAATGGGAAAAAGATGAATCCGCTATTCTAAAACAGTACAATAGGCGTTACTTACAATTGTGTTCCTATAACAAACGGTCCAAATATTCCTCAGTAAATACCAACTTTCGATATATTCGTTATATCCGTTCTGTATGAAATCTCTTTTTAAACTGATAAGTTTCCTCATTTGTTTATCAGGAAGACACTGTCGATTACCAAAAAGTTCGCGTGACCGAGAACTATGCGTAAATTAGCTAAAACAACCCACACCAAGTAAACCATTATTATGGCCGAGCGTAGAACTCGAACCAGCAAACTACCACAGCACAAACTTTAACATTAACCACCGCGATAACTAGACAACACGAACATTATTTACAGTTGATCGTTGGGCATCAACACTAAAAAAACAAAAACAAAAAGATTGTTTTATTATTACTTCGTAAGTACAATTCAGTGAAAAGGTTAGTCACAGAAGATATGGACTTCCAGAATTTTTTTTTTGTGGGGGGGTGGGGCGTTCGACCGCCCCCCGCCCCCCTCCCCCCTTCCTCGATACAGGCCTGGACGAAGATGGAGAGAAAGATGGGAATTTGGCAGGTAGAGAAATAGTGATTTTTCCCGAAGGTGCTCTTACAAGACGTGTTTTCCAGGAACCAGTGTATTCCTAAAAAGGTCTATAAATCAGAGTAGGAATCGGACATCCATTGAGGATTGATGGATGGGTAACTTTTGTAGAGGGAATTGTATGAATTGACGACACATCCGGCCACTACATCAATCAATACAGAACTCCATCTTTGTCTCTGACACTTGGAACTTGAAACTCGCCTCCCCGTATTGGGGTTATTGCCGTCAGTGCACCTTGCACGGTGGACTGTAGGCGTTACTTCAGGCTCTATGCAGCGTCCCTTCGGCCCTTAGCTGCAACCCCTTTCATTCTCTTTACCGTACCTCCGTTCATATTCTCTTTCTTCCACTTTACTTTCCACCCTCTCCTAAAGTTGATTCATATGCAACTGCTTTGAGGTTATCCTCCTGTGACACCTTTGAAACATTCCTAACATCTATTTACCTTTCAGCGCTGAATGACCTCATAGGTTCCAGCACTTGGCATATGGCCTAAATTTTATACTCCATTCCCTTGGTGCTAACTTGGGGACGGTACTTAACGTCCTAAATGTCAAACTTGCTTCTGGGCCTTCTTATGTTACCGGCATTTTTATTGGCATGGATATTCTTATAATTTTTTAAAACTCCTGTATATTTTACCGTCATTTTAGATGGCATAAATATACTTATAGATTTCCAGAACTCCTTTATGAGAAAATGCCTCTATTCATCAGCTTGTGACGCCAGTTTTAATAGCCACAATTCAATCAGTCATTCGTCAATGTGTTTTGACTGAAACGTAATCAGGTCTAATTACATTGTTTTTTAACAGTTAAGCATAAAAGGGCCCAAGTGGATTTGACTGAAATGTAATCAGGCCTAATTACATTGTTTTTTTAAATAGTTAAACATAAAAGGGCCTAAGTAGTTTTGACTGAAATGTAATCAGGCCTAATTACATTGTTTTTTAACAGTTAAACATATAAGGGCCCAAGTAGTTTTGACTGAAATGTAATCAGGCCTAATTACATTGTTTATTTTAACAGTTAAACATATAAGGGCCCAAGTAGTTTTGACTGAAATGTAATCAGGCCTAATTTCATTGTTTTTATTTGTAATAGTTAAACATATAAGGGCCCAAATCTTTGATCAGGTATTAGGTAGCTTATGATTAAAAATAGAAGAAAAATTTAGCTGACGTTCATGGTTTCCCAAGATGGAAATTTACAATCAAGGATGAAAGACAAAGTGAAGACTTGGGACTTTAATAAGGAAGGATTATTGCAGCCGTTATCTTTGATGACTGCGTGCCTGTGTAACATTCTCTCTCTCTCTCTCTCTCTCTCTCTCTCTCTCTCTCTCTCTCTCTCTCTCTCTCTCATACCCAAAGACATTTTTTCCTCAAATTCTTATATATTTTGAGGTATCGTCGACTTTTAAAAGTAATGCCCGTAAATGATCATATTATGCATTATATGATCAATCGAATGATAGATATTTATATACACACCGACAATGTTTCCCCGAATATATTCATCATATGATATATACTAATAAAGTTCCCTTTATTCTATGATGTTTTCATGGCTGGCATACACTGTAAGTTTCTCATATAAATTAGAGTATATTAATGGATGAAACTGTAAAGTTTTATCTTATTTAGGTAAAATGCAATACAACTTTACCTCCAGTCCTCTCTAACGTGGGTTATTGTAGAGGCAAGGCCGGAATACCCAAGAGCTCTCGCTACCTGAACTGTGGGTTATCGGCAGAGTCGAGATCTTTGACCCGTCTTTTATCTGGAAGGTCAAACGTTCCTTGCCCTGGGAGTAATCCTCCCTGGAACGCTGGAACGCCGGATTCCACTGATGACTGGCTGGTCTTCATAATATCTTCTTGATGGAAGTAATTTGTTGTTGCCTTTTATGAAGACTTGTAATAAGGTGGTGACCTTGTGGCGAAATATTTACGATGCCGGAGGCTCTGAAGAGGGCCCTTAGCTGCAACCTCCTTTATTCCTTTTACTGTACCTCCTTTCATATTCCCTCTCTTCCGTCTGATTTTTCCACCCTTCAAAGTACAACTGCTTTGAGATTTTTATTTTTTTTATTTTTTTTTGTTTAGGTTTCTCGTTGGATGAGTCGGTTACGTGCTTGACTACCGATCTCAGGTACGGGTTCGATTCCCCGGGCCTCTGCCAACAGGGAATCAGAGGAATTTATTTCTGGTTATAGAAATTCATTTCTCGATGTGGTTCGGAGTCCACAATAAGCTGTGGGTCCCATTGCTAAGTAACCAATTGGTTCCTTGCCACATGAAAGATATCTAATCCTTCTGGGCAGCCCTTGGAGAGCTGTTATCTAATCAGCTCGGTGGTCTGGTTTAACTAAGATATACTTAACTTTTCCTCCTGTTTCGCCTTTGAAACCCTCTAAGGCCCCAGCGATTGGTCTTTGGGCTAAATTCTATATTCTATTGTATTCCAGAATGTTGAAGGGAAAACATGCTGGAATTCCTGGAATTCATGGGTTTCCGAATATTCCTCTTCGTCCCCTTACGAAATGTCATCCACTTTCTGGATCCCTCTTCCTTGATGGGCATAAACTCGAAGAAATGGGGCTCTGCGCTCCCTTTCCGCCCCCTTTTTCATATCTCGTTTCCTGCAGCTTTGGTCTGAAATGACATTAGTTCTGCTGTTGTGTCTCCTCGGAAAGAAGAAGAAAGATTGATAGCCATCGTCCTGTTTTCCGTCTTCTGTGAATTTATACCCTAAAGAGGCAGTAGTAGATCTGTTCTCTCCCTCTGTTTTGGGTCCTGTTTATTTTGGGACTCAAGTCTGCCGTCTTTTCGTCCTCTTCAAGCTAGAATAATAATAATAATAATAATAATAATAATAATAATAATAATAATAATAATAATAATAATATAATAATATTTTGTTAGAGCATGGCAGCATCAGTGGAATTGGTTTTACATATGTTCTTTTCAATTCTCATTATTTTCTTTCTCATCAGGGCTGAGAAGAAAATAATAAGAAGAATTGAAAAGACCATATATAAAGTCAGTTCCACTGATGCTGCAATCCTCTTTAGCAAAATATGTTTGAGAGAGGGTCTCCTACCTTCAAATAATAATAATAATAATAATATAATAATAATAATAATAATAATAATAATAATAATAATAATAATAATAATAATAATAATAATAATAATAATAATAATAATAATATTAATAATACAATAGCTGTTTCAACGGCATTTAATTTATATTGAATCTTCTCAATTCTTCTTATTATCTTTTTCTCGTCAGCATGTAGCTGGTGTATTAATTTCCTAAGGACGTAAAGATTTTCATTTGTCTTAGGTTTATTCCTCTAACGTGTCGACAGCGCACAGGCAGTCATCTATGAGAGTTTACAGTAAAGTGAATTAAGATACGTTTTACAAGTATTTATAACCGGTGAAAATGTCTCCCCCACTACAAAAAGTGATAAAATTAGCCTCATAATTTATTATAAAAACATGAAAACCAGCCAGCTGCTTCTTAGAAACAACCCGGCGCCCCCAGAAACGTCTTTGAAGAGGAGTGTCATCTACGAATTCACATGCTCGGTAGATAGAGGCCACCATTCTTATATCGGGATGACCACCACCAGACTCTCCAAGCGTCTCTCCTGCCACCTTCAAGAAGGGGCCATTTTCATTTACTATAAGGAAAAACATAACAGGAGACCAGAAAGAGCTGAGCTTATAACGAACATACAAATTATTGACCATGCACCGGACCGGAAACGCCTACGTTATCTTGAAGCATTACAAATACTAGAGAAAAAACCGACTATCAACACGGTAAAAGAAACAGAATTTCTTCCCACCATCATAAGAAGAAATAGCACAAGAAACCAACCGACTCCGTAACCCCCACGAGAGAGAGAGGAGAGATCGAGGGGGTAGAAACAGAGAGAGAGAGAGAGAGAGATAGATAGAGAAAGAGAGAGAGGAAGAGAGAGAGAGAGAGAGGAACAAGCAGAAAGAGAAAGAGAAAGAGAGAGAGGAACAGGCAGAGAGAGCAAGAGAGAGAGGGAGAAGGAGCGAACGAGAAAGAGAGAGAGAGAGAGAGAGAGAGAGAGAAAGAGAGGAAGAAGCAGAGAGAGAAAGTGGGAGAGAACGAGCAGAAGATATGTTAACTCCGCAGCCTGCCGCCCAAGAGGTGGGTATCCCAACCAACACCCAACCGACGCTAATAACTCCGTCCAGACCACGGAGATCTGAACGCCTCAGGGAGAGATTTCGTTACCATCCAACGACCAATTAAAATCCCTGCCCACCGACCCGCCCACCGATTGTACGCGACCTTGCATGCTATAAATACTTGTAAAACGTATCTTAATTCACTTTACTGTAAACTCTCATAGATGACTGCCTGTGCGCTGTCGACACGTTAGAGGAAGGAAACCTAATACAAATGAATCTTTACATGTCCTTAGAAACTTAATACATCAGCTACATGCTGACGAGAAAAAGATAATAAGGAGAATTGAGAAGATTCTATATAAATAAAGCCGTTGAAACAGCTATTGTATTCAATGCTACTGCCTGTCAGAGAAGGCCTCCTTCCTAATAATAATAATAATAACAATAATAATAATAATAATAATATAATAAGATAATAATAATAATAATAAGTAATTCCAACCATCTGATGTTCATGGACGACATCAAGCTGTATGGTAAGAGCATCAAGGAAATAGATACCCTAATCCAGACTGTAAGGATTGTATCTGGGGACATCAGGATGGAGTTTGGAATAGAAAAATGCGCCTTAGTCAACATACAAAAAGGCAAAGTAACAAGGACTGAAGGGATAAAGCTTCCAGATGGGAGCAACATCAAACACATAGATGAGACTGGATACAAATATCTGGGAATAATGGAAGAAGGGGATATAAAACACCAAGAGATGAAGGACACGATCAGGAAAGAATATATGCAGAGACTCAAGGCGATACTCAAGTCAAAACTCAACGCCGAAATATAATAAAGCCATAAACCACATGGGCAGTGCCAGTAATCAATACAGCGCAGGAATAGTGGAATGGACGAAGGCAGAACTCCGCAGCATAGATCAGAAAACCAGGAAACATATGACAATACATAAACGCACTACACCCAATAGCAAATACGGACAGACTATACATAACACGAAAGGAAGGAGGGAGAGGACTACTAAGTATAGAGGACTGCGTCAACATCGAGAACAGAGCACTGGGGCAATATCTGAAAACCAGTGAAGACGAGTGGCTAAGAGTGTATGGGAAGAAGGACTAATAAAAAAGTAGACGAAGACCCACAAATATACAGAGACAGGAGAATGGACAGACAGAACAGAGGACTGGCACAACAAACAATGCACGGACAATACAAGAGACCGACTAAAGAACTAGCCAGCGATGACACATGGCAATGCTACAGAGGGGAGAGCTAAAGAACGGAAACTGAAGGAATGATAACAGCGGCACAACATCAGGCCCTAAGAAGCCAGATATGTTCAAAGAACGATAGAAGGAAATAACATCTCTCCCATATGTAGGAAGTACAATACGAAAATGAAACCATAAACCACATAGCAAGTGAATGCCCGGCACTTGCACAGGAACCAGTACAAAAACGAGGCATGTTTCCAGTGGCAAAAAAGCCCTACCAACCTGGGAGCCTGTGCCACCTGAAGCAAACATCAGCGACCATTGCAGTAAATAAGTGGTACGAGCAACCAACCAAATGAGGGAGTGATAAGAACAAAACGATCAGGCAAAGATCCTCTGGGACCTATGGTATCAGAAACGGGGATAGGGTGATACATGCAAATAGACCAGACGTGACATTCATTGACAAAGTCAAGAAAGTATCACACATTGATATCGCAATACCATGGGACACCAGAGTTGAAGAGAAAGAGAGGGAAAAAATGGATAAGTATCAAGATTTGAAAATAGAAATAAGAAGGATATGCGATATGCCAGTGGAAATCGTACCCATAATCAAAGGAGCACTAGGCACGATCCCAAGATCCTTGAAAAGGAATCTAGAAAAACTAGAGGCTGAAGTAGCTCCAGGACTCATGCAGAAGAGTGTGATCCTAGAAACGGCGCACATAGTAAGAAAAGTGATGGACTCCTAAGGAGGCAGGATGCAACCCGGAACCCCACACTATAAATACCACCCAGTCGAATTGGAGGACTGTGATAGAGCAAAAAAAAAAAAAAAAAAATAATAATAATAAAAAACTAATCATTTACAAGGTTTGCTCTAAATAGCAGAAAAAATAATTATTTGCAAGACAACTCTCTTATCCTTATTTGTTTCATCACATTCAAACTTATTCAGCCAACTGAAATGGACTGGATTCAAATAAGCTTAGAGAACTGCAGCGGAAGTAACCTTCCCGCTCATTTTGCCTACTGGGGAATTACAGCCTCATTTTGAAAGCATGTTATGTTGTTGGAGTTTGCGTTTGTCTAGAAAAAAAAAAAAACATAGCTTTCTGATCTTTCCTCTTCTCTTTATTTGAGTCTAGACATTTGAGATAGGACGTAGCCCTATATATGTATGTATGTATGTATGTATGTATGTATGTATGTATATATATATATGTATATATATGATATATATATATATATATATATATATATAATAGATATATATATATATAATATATATATATATATAGATATATATATATATATATATATATATATATATATATAGATATATATATATATATATATATATAATAATATATATATAATATATATATATATCATATGATATATATATATATATATATATATATATATATATATATATATGTATATATATATATCATATATATATATATATATATATATAGATTATATATATATATATATATATATAATATATATATATATATATATATAGTAATGTATGTATTAATATAAATATATATATATATATACATATATATAATATATATATATTATAATATATATATATATATATATATATATATAAAATTTTTTTTTTTTTTTTTGAATAATGACATCAATTTCAGAGTCTAACAAAGAATTTTATTGAAATATTTCCCCTTTGTGATTTTAGCTTCCATTTCTGACGAGACGAAGTCGGTGATTAATTCCTCACTATTTAAAATCCAGTTTCCTCATGAATTGAGTCCTCGTGGGATGAAACTCTGTTGTTCTGATGTTTTTTTACATCATTTCAGATATTCCTCCGCTCTTATGTTTTAAATTGAAAAAAAAAAAAAAAAAAAAAAACGCATTCAAAATAAGACCACGAATTGTTATTTGTCTGAAGAGACTCAGAGATGTCGCAAATCCCGCAGTGGTTGCATAACTCCATCATAAAAGTGTTCTTGAAGATGTCCTTCAGGATTGAAATTGATATTTCAGAATTCACTTATGATTGGCTTTTGTCCCCATTATTATTTTCCTATAACCTCAGAAGGAGACTCTCTCGTAGGCAAGTTTTGTTAAAAATGGTTGCTGCTTCAGCGCTAGTAATCTTGTAGAGAGTCTTCTCTATTTTTCTGATACAGCTTTACTCTCTACTGTTATTTAGACTGGCGAGCAACGCACTAAAGGGCATGGTAAAATTTGGTAGAGTCATTTTTCGGGTGTTTATTATTGCTTATCAATGCTCTCTCTCTCTCTCTCTCTCTCTCTCTCTCTCTCTCTCTCTCTCTCTCTCTCTCTCTCTCTCTCTCTTTCCAACGCGACGTTTCGTCCAGATCTACAGGACATCTTCCAGCAATGACTGCTGAGGGACTGGGTTCCAGTGGCGAGTCCTTCTCCTTATATCCTGTTGTTGTGGGCTATCAAGTAGGGTCTGGAGAATACCTGGGGCAGGTTGAATTTAACCTATAACAAAATATATCGTAAATAATTTAGAAGACAGCTGGATGATATGTCGTTAATTTCCTTTCAGTAATTCTAATTTTCTCTTCTCCTCTGATGAGATGTCAATATTTATCTCATTGATGGGAAGTTATTCTATTGTCAAAACACACTGGAAATAATGTCTTTTTTCAAAGTAATTGTTCATCATTAAACATCTGTCTCTCCGTTGGTATCACTGCTATCTTGAAGATGAAAAAGTATATGACTAATTACTTGCCTTTTAATTTTTCTTTCATTCTTCTCTTTCAAATTCCATATCTTTTGAAATGATAAGCAAAAAAAATGTATTAATGAGACTCTAACTTTATATAGATTTGGAATTTTTCTCACAGAGAAAATAGATAAAGTGATGATAGAAACACATTTAAGAAAGCCAATGATTTTCTTTATTTCAGTTCTGTCTCAATATTGGCGACCTCAGTCAGCACCTCACTTGTTTAATACTAGTTTTACTTACAGAATATAGCCTAAAATACATATGTAGAAGTACATTTCAAATACTGCTTGATAAAGAGTAAACTTAGGTATGTGGTCAGTTCCAGAAATTTAAATAGTATAAATAAGGAATAAATAAAGTGTTAATGTGAAGACGTCGAAAAAGTTTCGCCATATTTGCGCAGGAATGAACTTTGTTAGAGGATGGTAGACTGTAACAACTTAAGATACTATTTACAGTAGAGTGAATTATATATATTTTTTACATGGTACTATCTTGACAACTATACAACATCTATTATTACGCGCAGAAACTATTTCCAGATTGGCATCTTAGCACCATCCTAAGTACTCACAAATAAATATAAGCACAGGCTTCTTCCCTACAGCCAGGCTCCCAAGCTACAAAGACGGGAAAATTTGGCACGCAGGTGGGCCTACTAATTATATACATATTTATTCGGTTGACCTGTTGATAGTAACGGATCCAGTGGCCTCGTAGCGGTGGACTGCGGGCGTGAAATGGGAGATCACGTTTGAAACACTCTCCGGCGACTTCACAGAAACAGTACGCGAGAGAGATACTTGTGATGGTTTACGGGGAGCTGGGGCTGTGGCTGGAGCTGGAGCTGGGGCTACTGGTTTTGGGAGCATCGATGGATTTTAGCTCTAATGGGATCAGCTGGATTAAAGTGGGAAATTACGCTGGAAGCTCTTTCGGGGGTTTTGATAGAAACTGTGCGGGAGAGAGATAATTGGGACTCGGCCTGTGGTGCCGGGGCTTGGACCTGTACTGGAGCTCTTACGATGGCAGGTTGAGGAGCCTGAACAACAGGTTCTTGAACTATCAGACGTCTTGGTGTTTGAGATTCTTGGTTGATAACGACAGATCCAGTTGCTTCATATCTGTGGTCAGCAGGAGTGAAATGAGAGATTACACTGGAAACTCTTTCGGGGCGGGGGTTTTTACTGAGACAGTACGTGACAGTGATGACTGGGCCCTAGATGATGAGGAGATTGACTTTGCATTAGATGAAATGGGCTGCTGCAATTGGTTGACTGTGGGCATGGGGCAGGGGCAGGGGCAGGGGCAGGGGCAGGGGCAGGTTCAGATCTAGGGGCAGATACAGGAGCGGGGATTGCTGGTTGTGGTGATCTTACCACAAATGTACAACAGATTTTTGTGATCCAGAGAACCGCTGTTTATGGCAACGGATCCCGTAGCCTCATACCTGTGGTCAGCTGGTGTGAAGTGGGAGATAACGCTGGATTGTCTCTCAGGGGTTTTCACCGAGACTGTACGTCTTAGAGATTTTTCATCGGAAGAAAATGATTGCTTTTTCTGTGACACAGATTTTACAACTACTGGAGCCACTCTTTCGGGTGCTTGAACTGCAATTTTTGCGGATTTGAGGGGGTGCAACAGCAGGAACCACTCTTGCTGCACCAGCAGATCTTGAACCTTGATTGATATGAACAGATCCAGTGGCTTCATACCTGTGATCTGCTGGGGTAAAATGTGATATTACGCTTGAAACTCTCTCTGGAGTTTTGATTGATACAGTTCTACTAAGAGAAGATTGGGATCCCGAGGAAACTGCTTGAGATACTGGAAGCTGTACTAAGGATAATGCAGGGGCAGGAGCAGCTGGCACAGAAACAAATGATGCTTGTGATGATTTTGATGATGCTGAAGAGGAGGATTTTTGGTTAATGTTTACACTCCCAGTGGCTTCAAACCTGTGATCGGCTGGTAAGAAATGGAGACACACTGGATTGTCTCTCAGGGGTTTTGATTGAGACAGTGCGAGACAATGGACTGGAATAGCTTGATGAACTGGCAGTGAAGAGGCTTTTTTTTGCTGGGAATGAGCTTGATGAACTGGCAGGTGAAGAGGCTTTGCTGGATGCCTTGATGATCCAGAGGCCTGCTGGGATGAGCTTGATGATCCAGAGGCCTGCTGGGATGAACTTGAACTAGAGGATTGAAACTCAGCAGAACCGAAATCTTGTGCCCTTGATTCTTCAGAAGATGCTTGGTTGATTGTCACTCTTCCTGTTGCATCGAAACGGTGCTCATTGGGGGTAAAGTGGGATATCACGGAAGACACCCTCTCTGGAGTCTTAATTGAAACTGTTCTAGAAAGGGATGACTGGGAAGATCTTGAACCAGAACTGCCAGATGCGCTTGATTGTTCAGAGGCCGCAGCTGATGAACTGGATGCTGACGAAGACAAAGAATGAGACGAGCTTAATCTTTGGCTGCTTGCTCCTGATGCAAAAATGCTCTTGGCAGAGCCAGAGGAGCTTGAGCCCTGGCTCTGTGACCTTGAAGAGGAAGAGTGAGATGAACCAGAGTCACGGATGACAGAAGAGCCATTGACGTGTGCTTCGGGTCCCATTGACATCGACATTGACATTGCTGGCACGGACCCGGACGATGATGACCTTTCAGTTTTCAGTGCTTCAGCAAAGGAATCAGCAAACAAGGCAGCTGAATTCTGGTCGAAGTTCATTGCTGTGGATTCAACGAATTGGTTGTTGACCCCTGAAACAGCAAAGTCGGAAAACCTGGTGATTCCCTTGTTGGAGAACACTGTGGCAGGAGCGAAGATGTCGGCCTTAGTTTTCTTCATAGCGATGCCTGAATCCCTGCGGGTAACTGTGACCTGTAATCAGTACAGAGGGTTAGTTAGACAATAACAGAAATTTCTACCAGATTACTATTGACATAGCTTAGGTTCAGAAAAAATAACTTTTATCACCAAGATTTTAATGAAAAAAAAAAAAACTTCAATAACTACATACCAATAGTCTCTGAAAGAAAAAAGGAAGAGATTTCGTTTGACAAATTTTGTCCTTTGCAAAATTTTACCTCCTGTTGGTAATTGACGGAGATATGAGTCATTAAATTCTTAAAAATGAAAGTAATGCGTAGTCGAATTTAAGATGCTTATTTAAGATGCTGCATTATGTTTTCTGGATTTTATAAGTTGAATTTTAGGATTTTTTAGAAATTAGACCTTGAACGATAAGGATTAGTTCTGGTGCAAAGAAATGTTATCATCTCCAGTGAGCCTTTTACCAAATGCATTATACTCTTGGAGCTTTGATATATGCATAGCAGGTTATACATAGATCAACATATACACATACTGCGTTCACACAGTAACACACACACACACACACACACACCCACACACACACACACACACACATATATATTATATATATATATATATATATATATATATATATATATATATATTGTTATATTTTATCTACATAACTTTCTCCATCATCATAAACTCAATATAACAAAGAAAATAATAATAATAATAATAATAATAATACAATAATATAATAAAATAATAATAATAATAATAATAATAATAATAATATCCTTTATTTCGGTTCAGGGCCATATACAATCAACATACAAAATACACAGTAACATACACAATCTAGATATATGAGTCAACATGATAGGAAAAATTAGTAATTGGCACTTTCCACAAATAGCTGAGGGAGCATAAAAGATAGTAATCATAATACTGGTAATAGTAATAATATTGGTGAGAAAAAAATGCATTGAGTTATACCATTAGTGCACAAATTATATAGCTTAAATTTCAACTAGAGACCGTAGGTGGTTACAGTAGTCTGGTCCAGAGGTCTAAATACATAAATTGAATGTATGTGAAAAAAAAAAACCTTTAACTTGATAGTAATCACAGAAATAATGAAAAAATAAAATATCAGCAATAAAGATAATAATGACAAAATCTGCAGAATGACATCTTGCTAATACAGAGATTAAGTCACTTTAGGGGTAACAAAGGCCTCATTTTCCCATAAAATAAAATGAAAGGAAGAAATTCTCTAAAAGAAAAAGCCGACCCGACCGAAATTACTCCCACTACAGTTATTAGTTCCTTTACCCATTTCATATAAGGAATAATTATTTATTACAACTTTCTATTTCTATATATATATTTGATATCGATTTCTGTGGTAATAAATGTTTGGTTAACCGCCTGGTAGCGGTTCAAAACCCCTTGAGACATGACGCTTCTTTTTGGAGGAATTGGAAGGGGTTGGGGGTTGAGGGGGGCGACGGATAGTTTAGGTTGTTTATCTGAGGTCCTCCCCCCTCCCCCCCTTCAGTTAGGCCGTCCAGTGTTTTCTTTCGTTTTCGTTCTCCTCAACCCAATAAAAACCTGGGTTCTTGTTAAGGTCCCCAACTTTCGCTAGATATAT
The DNA here is from genome assembly GCF_015104395.2 of Macrobrachium nipponense. NCBI lineage: Eukaryota > Metazoa > Arthropoda > Malacostraca > Decapoda > Palaemonidae > Macrobrachium > Macrobrachium nipponense. The sequence goes on along the minus strand of NC_061091.1, from coordinate 2,402,729 downwards.
ACCTACAGTGTTATAAGTGTAATCAAGCATTTTCCGATAAGTAAAGGTCAAATTCATTTATAGTGTCATAATCAGTCAGAAAATCAATGTTAACAGGTAAGTTTTTATCTATCAAACGTTTGTCAAACACTGGCATTTTTAGTGATCGTATTACGTAAAAATGCACAAATGCAAAATTCCCAGCATCTAAAGTGTAGTAGCATCTCTGAGCAGTTTCAAAATCGTCAGAACATGATCTCTAGTTCCTTTTAGCACCCTAGGGTTGGTAGTGCCGTCACTGCACCTCACGGGTACACTGTAGGCAATTACTAAAGGCTCACGACAGAGTCCCTTCTATGGCCCCTAGCTGCAACCCTTTTTTCATTCCTTTTACTGTACCTCCACTCATATTATTTTTCTTCCATCTTGCATACCATCCTCTCCTAACAATTATTTCATAGCGCAAATGCTTTGAGGTTTTCCTCCTGTTTATACCTTTTCAACCTATGTACTGTCAGTTTCCTTTCTAGGGCTGAATGACCTCATAGGTCCCAGTGCTTGGCCTCTGCCTAGCCTATGTATTCCATTCCATTCCAGTTCCCATGGACTTTTTTTCGAGGTTCAATGAACACAGCGAGAGTGGACTGAAGTTTTATATTATTACTGAATCTTATGAAGTCTGGTTGCCACTACGGGAACATATAATTGTAGAAAGCTTTTAGAGTTTCTCGTAATCAGGGTTGGCAATGATTGAATCAAACTGATTTAATCAAGTGATTAAATCATTGATTTTTTTCATTTAAAAAATCATGTTTTTTATTATTATTTCTTTTTAATTTGAAAGCAAACAAATTGAAAATATGGTTTGGAGGTTAATAAAATCTTAAGCATAACTGTGCTGCATCTATTTATTTTGATAAAAAAAGAAAATTGCAAGTACTACATACTTTAGGCCAGAACGGGAAACCTTAAAGAGTGAATCAATAGTAATTCCGTCATAAAATACATTTTCAGGATTAAATGGATTGATAAACATCTAACAAATAAAAAACCAAAAAATGAATCACTCTTTTTTATTTTTTAATTTTTTAAAACTTTTTTATTTAAAAAAAAAATCACCAATCACACTAGATTATTTTGCTTACTCAGGGAGTTAACTTACAAACTACTTTGTTGTTCTTGTTTTGGAGGTGTTAGGAAAAGTCCGCGGAAAAGCCTAAAAAGGTCTGAAAAGGGTGTTTTGCGTTTGAGTTAAAGATACAGGAATTTTAGGATGGGACATTTATGATTTATTTATTAGAATGAAAGTGTGTAAAATAAATAATGTACTGTTAAACAGTATAGAACAATTATTTCTATTAAAATGTAGCGTATTTATTTTAATTTTCGTCGGCGAAACAAGGCGCTACTAGAACTTAGATTTTTTAGCACGAGCCTCAAGCAAGATGGAGGTCGGATCACGCCTTGTACTATTATACACTCAGAAACCCGTTTTCCTCTCGGAAACGTCAATTGGAACGAAATAAATCATATGGAAATTAAAAAATACTGCTCGAACAACTGCCATCCCTTTGAAGGTCTCTTCCCTTTTGTTGTTAAATTGCTTCAGATTTTATTCTTGTTAGAATTTTGTATTGAAGAGACGGACCGTAACTATTTTTTTTTTGGGGGGGGGGGGGGGGGGGGGGTGGGGGGGGGGGGGGGGGTGGATTTTGGAATAGTTTAATTTTGTTGAGGACTCATGAAAGGAGAGCTTTGTTGTGAACGTATTTGAAGCGGAATTTCATTTCACGAATTTGTCTGGGGGAATTTCGCTGTTATTTTGTGAGTTCCTGCTGCGAAGGAGACAAGACACAAATAACATTTCCATTTATTGTAAAGGAAAATTTTTTTTCTGAATTCATTTTTTTTCAATTTCTTTTTCCTTTTTCCATACTCACTTAACCATTTTGTGATTTGTAATGGAAAATTTTTTTTCTGAATTAATTTGGTTTAATTTCTTCCTTTTTTCTACTAGACTCACTTAACCATTTTGTGGAGTTGTAATGGAAAAAAGAATTTTTGTAATTTTTTTCAATTTTCCCTCCTTTTTCCTCCTTTTTCCCCCACTTAGCCCCCTAATTCACTTAACCTTTTTGCAGATTTGTAATGGAAATTTTTTTTCTTTGTTAATTTTTTTTAATTTCTTCCTTTTTTCTTCTAAACTCACTTAACCATTTTGTGGATTTGTCATGGGAAAGTTTTATTCTTTGTTATTTTTTTTATTTTCTCCTTTTTTCCAGTAAACTCACTTAACCATTTTGTGGATTTGTAATGGAAAAGTTTTTTCTTTGTTAAATTTTTGAAAATATTCTCCCTTTTACCAGTAAACTTACTTAACCATTTGTGGATTTGTCATGGAAAAGTTTTTTTCTTTGTTAACTTTTTTTATTTTCTGCTTTTTTTCCCCCCCCCCCCCCCCCCAGTAACCTACTCAACCATTTTGTGGATTTGCAATGAAAATTTTTTTTCTTTATTCATGTTTTAAAATTTTCTCGTTTTTTTCGAGTAAACTCTCTTAACCATTTTGTGGATTTGTCATGGAAAAGTTTTAATCTTTGTTAATTTTCTTTCAATTTTCTCCTTTTTTCCAATAAACTCACTTAACCAGTTTGTGGACTTGTAATGGAAAAGATTTTCTTTGTTAATCTTTAAAAAATGTTCTCCCTTTTACCAGCAAACTCACTTAACCATTTGTGGAACGTGGCTCAGACAGACTTTTAAAAGTTTTCAGGGTATTAGATAACCCTGTGTTTATTAAAAGCTATTGAGGTTCAATTAACTCGCCAGAAAAGTTTCAAGAGCGGCTTCCATCTCCTCTCCTTACATTTCATTGAGCAATGATACCAGACTTCCATTATTTTGGGGTTTGGGGGCTGTTGGGTGGGGGGCATGGGGGGCATCTTCAGAACTTCTTAAAAAGAAAACACAAAATTCCTTCTGCACGATTGTGAGAGTTGATGAAATCTACACAACCGTCTTGATTCGTAAACGAATTTGCGAAAACTTTATTTTAGTTTCATGTAAAAGAAAACTATTATAAATACGGCTAATTGTCTCTCCATTCCGCACGTTTTCTGTCCGCTCTCATATCTTAAGGACTACTGAGGCTAGAGGGCTGCAAATTGGTATGTTGATCATGCACCCTCCAGTCACCAAACATACCAAATTGCAGCCCTCTAACCTCAGTGGTTTGAATTATATTTAATGTTAAGGTTAGCCATGCCTGAAAGTTTCATGCACCGCGGCTGAGAGTTTCATATAGCATTATACGCGGTACAGAAAACTCGATTGCATTTTTGACTCGCTTTAATCAATGTTAGCTATGAGTTATTTGAAGATATCGTAATGGAGATTAGTATGCAAAGCTTCTAGAGTATTTCAGGAAGATATACTAAGAAAAATGTATCTAATTTTCATGAATTATTTGATTTAAGTGTTTAGTATGGTATTCCATCTTTTTTGAAGTGGATTATTTCATTTCCGCTATGAACGTATTAAATTGACTGCCTTGCTTATAATGAGAATTAGTTAGTTATTCTGTTTCAGTGAAAAAAAAAAATTCTTTTTTAGCCATCTGACAAATCCAGAAATAATTACATGATTCTATCAGGGAAAAATGAGAACTCATTATATGAATTTTTCACTAGGATAACAAATTAAACGGTAGGAGAGAGAGAGAGAGAGAGAGAGAGAGAGAGAGAGAGAGAGAGAGAGAGAGAGAGAGACTTCATTTGTATAAGTGCAACGACTTTAATAACTGTGTATCAAAAGAGATGGACAACAGGCCCGTAACCAGACTTTTTTTTTATGGACCTTTTCTTCTATAAATATCATTGCATATATAGGTATATATCACATTCCTATTATCACTCTTGTATTTACCACCATTAAAGAATGATGTTAATGTTTAATAACAAAATTTATAAAAAAAAGAAGACTTGCTAAATGTTAATGCACTATTCTTCTATTGCTTAACGTGAATGATGGAGAAACACAATTTTGATACGCACATATAGTTCTTTATTAGATCCAAGACGTTAACATCGATATGGTTATATTGTTAGGCGTTTATACATGTAGACTTGACGTATAGCGTAACTTTGAAGTGATGTGATGTGATGTGATGTGGTTCAATTACTATGGATAAATGAAAAAGAAATCAACGTATGAATAATATGCTAATTTATACAAAATTATTAAGTTAGATAACTAAGACTGATAGAAACAATATGCAAAACTTAATTAAGTAAATTATGCATGTATAACGGCTCATTGCAAAAAGCTAATACACAAAGTCAATATAATTAAGGCTCATATAAAGGCATACGTTATATACCATGTAGGCTTACAAATGGGAAAAAGATGAATCCGCTATTCTAAAACAGTACAATAGGCGTTTACTTACAATTGTGTTCCTATAACAAACGGTCCAAATATTCCTCAGTAAATACCAACTTTCGTTATATTCGTTATATCCGTTCTGTATGAAATCTCTTTTTAAACTGATAAGTTTCCTCATTTGTTTACAGGAAGACACTGTCGATTACCAAAAAGTTCACGTGACCGAGAACTATGCGTAAATTAGCTAAAACAACCCAACACCAAGTAAACCATTATTATGGCCGAGCGTAGACTCGAACCAGCAAACTACCACACAGCAAACCTTAACATTAACCATCGCGATAACTAGACAACACGAACATTATTTACAGTTGATCGTTGGGCATCAACACTAAAAAAACAAATACCAAAAGATTGTTTTATTTATGACTTCGTAAGTACAATTCAGTGAAAAGGTTAGTCACAGAAGATATGGACTTCCAGAATTTTTTTTTTGGTGGGGAGGGGCGTTCGACCCCCCCCCCCCCCCCCCCCCCCGCCCCCTTCCTCGATACAGGCCTGGACGAAGATGGAGAGAAAGATGGGAATTTGGCAGTAGAGAAATAGTGATTCCCGGAAGGTGCTCTTACAAGACGTGTTTTCCAGGAACCAGTGTATTCCTAAAAAGGTCTATAAATCAGAGTAGGAATCGGACATCCATTGAGGATTGATGGATGGGTAACTTTTGTAGAGGGAATTGTATGAATTGACGACACATCCGGCCACTATATCAATCAATACAGAACCCCATCTTTGTCTCTGACACTTGGAACTTGAAATTCGCCTCCCCATATGGGGGTTATTGCCGTCAGTGCACCTTGCACGGTGGACTGTAGGCGTTACTTCAGGTTCTGTGCAGCGTCCCTTCGCCCCTAGCTGCAACCCTTTTATTCCCTTTACCGTACTTCCGTTCATATTCTCTTTCTTCCACTTTACTTTCCAACATCTCCTAAAGTTGATTCATATGCAACTGCTTTGAGGTTATCCTCCTGTGACACCTTTGAAATATTTCTACTATCTATTTACCTTTCAGCGCTGAATGACCTCATAGGTCCCAGCACTTGGCATAAGACCTAAATTTTATACTCCATTCCCTTGGTGCTAACTTGGGGACGGTACTTAATGTCCTAAAGGTCAAACTTGCTTCTGGGCCTTCTTATGTTACCGGCATTTTACATGGCATAAATATACTTATAGATTTTCAAAAACTCCTGTATGAGAAAATGCCTCTATTCATCAGCTTGTGACGCCAGTTTCAATAATCACAATTCTATCAGTTATTCGTCAGTGTGTTTGCAATCTCACATGAGAGTTTTGACTGAAACGTAATCAGGGCTAATCACATTTTTTTAACAGTTAAACATAAAAGGGCCCAAGTAGTTTTGACTAAAATGTAATCAGGTCTAATTATATTGTTTTTTTACAGTTAAACATAAAAGGGCCCAAATATTTGATCTGGTATTAGGTAGCTTATGATTAAAAGTAAAAAAAGTTAGCTGACGTTCATGGTTTCCCAAGATGGAAATTTACAATCAAGGATGAAAGACAAAGTGAAGGCTTGGGACTTTAATAAGGAAGGATTATTGCAGCCGTTATCTTTGATGACTGCGTGCCTGTGTAATATTCTCTCTCTCTCTCTCTCTCTCTCTCTCTCTCTCTCTCTCTCTCTCTCTCTCTCTCTCTCTCTCATACCCAAAGATATTTTTCCTCAAATTCTTATATATTTTGAGGTATCGTCGACTTTTAAAAGTAATGCCCGTAAGAGATCATATTATGCATTATATGATCAATCGAATGATAGATATTTGTATATATACCGACAATGTTTCCCCAATATATTCATCATATGATATATACTAATAAAGTTCCCTGTATTCTATGATGTTTTTATGGCTGACATACACTGTAAGTTTCTCATAGAAATTAGAGTATATTAATGGATGTAAGTGTAAAGTTTTATCTTATTTAGGTAAAATGCAATACATCTTTACCTCCAGTCCTCTCTAACGTGGGTATTGTAGAGGCAAGGCCGGGATACCCAAGAGCTCTCGCTACCTGAACTGTGGGTTATCGGCAGAGTCGAGATCTTTGACCCGTCTTTTATCTGGAAGGTCAAACGTTCCTTGCCCTGGGAGTAATCCTCCCTGGAACGCTGGAACGCTGGATTCCACTGATGACTGGCTGGTCTTCGTAATATCTTCTTGATGGAAGTAATTGGTTGTTGCCTCTTATCAAGAATAAGGTGGTGACCTTGTGGCGAAATATTTACGATGCTGGAGGCCCTGAAGAGGTCCCTTAGCTGCAACCTCCTTTATTCCTTTTATTGTACCTCCTTTCATATTCCCTCTCTTCCGTCTGATTTTCCACCCTTCAGAGTACAACTGCTTTGAGATTTTTTTTTTTTTTTAGGTTTCTCGTTGGACGAGTCGGTTACGTGCTCGACTACCGATCTCAGGTACGGGTTCGATTCCCCGGGCCTCTGCCAACAGGGAATCAGAGGAATTTATTTCTGGTGATAGAAATTCATTTCTCGATGTGGTTCGGAGCCCACAATAAGCTGTGGGTCCCGTTGCTAAGTAACCAATTGGTTCCTAGCCACGTGAAAAATATCTAATCCTTCTGGGCAGCCCTTGGAGAGCTGTTAATTAATCAGCTCGTGGTGGTCTGGTTAAACTAAGATATACTTAACTTTTTCTTTCCTGTTTCGCCTTTGAAAAAAAAACCCCCCACTCTAAGGCCCCAGCGATTGGGTCTTTGGGCTAAATTCTATATTCTATTGTATTCTGGAATGCTGAAGGGAAAAACAGTGCTGAATTCTGGAATTCATGGGTTTCCGAATATTCCTCTTCGTCCCCTTACGAAATGTCATCCACTTTCTGGCTCCCTCTTCCTTGATGGGCATAAACTCGAAGAAATGGGGCTGTGCGCTCCCTTTCCGCCCCCTTTTCATATCTCGTTTCCTGCAGCTTTGGTCTGTAATGACATCAGTTCTGTCTGTTGTGTCTCTTCGGAAAGAAGAAGAAATGATTGATGGCAAATCGTCCTGTTTTCCGTTTTCTGTGAATTTATACCCTAAAGAAGCAGTAGTAGATCTGTTCTCTCCCTCTGTTTTGGGTCCTGGTTTATTTTGGGACGTCAAGTCTGCCGTCTTTTCGTCCTCTTCAAGCCAGAATAATAGACTTAAGTCAAGTTAAGCAACATTGGGGCTGGTCAGTAGTTGGATGGGTGACCGCTCTCCTCGGCGTTGATTCCTTGGGAAAGGATCTTTACCATAATTTCCTCAGTCTACTCAGCTGTAAATGAGTACCTATCCCTGATGGGGTAGGGTCCAGCTATGGGTTAAATAGCAAAACTCAGCAATGATGGAAAGAAATGAAGGAATAAACGACGACGTAAATGGAACCTCTGGCAACAGAGGAGCTTCGTCCGGCAACCAGGTATTCAACCCAATTGAAGGGGAAGATGGTCAGGTACTTGGAGGTCGTCATCCAGCAACTGATCACCACAACGACAATAATCAACAGCCTGAGATTGGAGCTACAGAGGCAAAAAGGAAGAAATGGACAAGAGAAGAAAATAAGGAAATATGGAGATGCTACATCAGAAACAACCGCGATGGAGAGAGGATATAGAAGAAGAGTGGTCAACATCTGGAATGAGAGGAATAAACACACCCCCCAATCAGAGCAGAGGCTGGCAGACCAAGTAAGGAACATAAAGAAAAAGAACTGGCTCTCCCCAACAGAAAGAGAAGAACTGGAAAGGGAAATGTCACACGACAACGATTACACGAAGACGAACTGAGAGACGATGCCACAGAAGACGACAGGGAGGATGAGGTATCAAACAACGACACACGAAGAAACACCGACGAAGTAACAGAGAGGACGGAATGGGTAGAAAAGATCAGACAATGGATGGAGCCAGATACAGAGAGAACAAAGATCCCCTCCATGAAAAGCCTACAACACCAAGAAATTAGGGAGAAAACAAGTGAGGTCAATGAAATAATGGGCATGATACAGACCACCAGTATCACAGAAACAAATAACTTGACATATGCAGGAGCAAGATTAGTAGCAGAACTGATGGGGATTCGAACCCCAACACCACCAGCAAAGAACCAACACGAAACCAAAACAGCAACCTCCTTGAAAAGGCGCCTGAAAAGCAAATCATGGTGATGAGATCTGACTTGAGTAAACTGAAAGAGATGGCAGAAAAAAGCTAAGAAGCAAGAAACAAGGGAGGAACTCAACGAGAAATACAAAGTACAAGAGGGGACTAAACAGCACCATAGAAGATGTAAAACAGAGGCTTAAGGCCAAAGCACATAAGATCCAACGGTACATGAACAGGAATAAGGGATACCACAGAACAAACTATTCGGAACCAACCAGAAAAAAACTATACAGCCAACTAAGAGGGGAAGACAACCACCCAGAAATTCCTGAAGCCGAACCAAGTAAGAGACTCTGGGAAAACATATGGAGCAATCCGGTATCACACAACAAACATGCAACATGGCTCCAGGAAGTCAGGGAAGAAGAAACAGGGAGAATAAAACAAAGATTCACAGACATCACGACAGACACAGTCAGACACCAACTAAAGAAATGCCAAACTGGCAAAGCCCAGGTCCCGATGAAGTCCATGGATACTGGCTCAAAAACTTCAAGGCCCTACACCCACGAATGGCAGAACAACTCCAGCATTGTATCTCAAATCACGAAGCACCCAAATGGATGACCACAGGAAGAACATCCTTAGTACAAAAAGACAAGAGTAAGGGAATATAGCCAGTAACTACAGGCCTATCATGGCCTACCAATAATGTGGAAGTTACTAACAGGTATCATCAGTGAAGGCTATACAACTACCTAGAGAGAGAACAAACACCATCCCCCACCAACATAAAAGCTGCAGAAGGAAAATGTAGGGGCACAAAAGACCAGCTCCTGATAGACAAAATGGTAATGAAGAAACAGTAGGAGAAGGAAAACCAACCAAGCATGGCATGGATAGACTATAAGAAAGCCTTCGACATGATACCACACACATGCTAATAGAATGCCTGAAAATATATGGGGCAGAGGAAAATACCATCAGCTTCCTCAAAAATACAATGCGCAACTGGAATACAATACTTACAAGCTCTGGAATAAGACTAGCAAGAGGTTAATATCAGGAGAGGGATCTTCCAGGGCGACTCACTGTCCCCACTACTCTTCGTAGTAGCCATGATTCAGATGACAAAAGTACTACAGAAGATGGATGCCGGATACCAACTCAAGAAAAGAGGCAACAGAATCAACCATCTGATGTTCATGGACGACATCAAGCTGTATGGTAAGAGCATCAAGGAAATAGATACCTAACTCCAGACTGTAAGGATTGTATCTGGGGACATCAGGATGGAGTTTGGAATAGAAAAATGCGCCTTAGTCAACATACAAAAAGGCAAAGTAACGAGAACTGAAGGGATACAAAGCTACCAGATGGGAGCACATCAAACACATAGATGAGACAGGATACAAATACCTGGGAATAATGGAAGGAGGGGATATAAAACACCAGAGATGAAGGACACAATCAGGAAAGAATATATGCAGAGACTCAAGGCGATACTCAAGTCAAAACTCAACGCCGGAAATATGATAAAAGCCATAAACACATGGGTCAGTGCCAGTAATCAGATACAGCGCAGGAATAGTCGAATGACGAAGGCAGAACTCCGCAGCATAGAGTCAGAAAACCAGGAAACATATGACAATACACAAAGCACTACACCCAAGAGCAAATACGGACAGACTATACATAACACGAAAGGAAGGAGGGAGAGGACTACTAAGTATAGAGGACTGCGTTAACATCGAAAACAGAGCACTGGGGCAATATCTAAAAACCAGTGAAGACGAGTGGCTAAAGAGTGCATGGGGAAGAGGACTAATAAAAAAGTAGACGAACACCCAGAAATATACAGAGACAGGAGAAAGATAGAAGAAACAGAGGACTGGCACAACAAACCAATGCACGGACAATACATGAGAACAGACTAAGAACTAGCCAGCCATGACAATTGGCAATGGCTACAGAGGGGAGAGCTAAAGAAGGAAACTGAAGGAATGATAACAGCGGCAAGATCAGGCCCCTAAGAACCAGATATGTTCAAAGTACGATAGACGGAAATAACATCTCTCCCATGTAGGAAGTGCAATACGAAAAAATGAAACCATAAACCACATAGCAAGTGAATGCCCGGCACTTGCACAGAACCAGTACAAAAAGAGGCATGATTCAGTGGCAAAAGCCCTCCACTGGAGCCTGTGCAAGAAACATCAGCTACCTTGCAGTAATAAGTGGTACGAGCACCAACCTGAGGGAGTGATAGAAAACGATCAGGCAAAGATCCTCTGGGACTATGGTATCAGAACGGATAGGGTGATACGTGCAAACAGACCAGACGTTGACGTTGATTGACAAATTCAAGAAGAAAGTATCACTCATTGATGTCGCAATACCATAGGACACCAGAAGTTGAAGAAAGAAAGAGAGGGAAAAATGGATAAGTATCAAGATCTGAAAATAAGAAATAAGAATGGATAATGGGATATGCCAGTGGAAATCGTACGCCCATAATCATGAGGAGTCACTAGGCACCGATCCCAAGATCCCTGAAAAGGAATCTAGACAAAAACTAGAGGATGGAAGTAGCTCCAGGACTCATGCAGAAGAGTGTGATCCTAGAAACGGCACACATAGTAAGAAGAGTGATGGACTCCTAAGGAGGCAGGATGCAACCCGGAACCCCACACTATAAATACCACCCAGTCGAATTGGAGGACTGTGATAGACAAAAAAAAAAAAAAAGAAAAAAAAAAAAAAAAAAAAAAAAAAAAAAAAAATAATAATAATAATAATAATGCGCTTAGTCAACATACAAAAAGGCAAAGTAACGAGAACTGAAGGGATAAAGCTACCAGATGGGAGCAACATCAACACATAGATGAGACAGGATACAAATACCTGGGAATAATGGAAGGAGGGGATATAAAACACAAAGAGATGAAGGACACGATCAGGAAAGAATATATGCAGAGACTCAAGGCGATACTCAAGTCAAAACTCAAACGCCGGAAATATGATAAAAGCCATAAACACAATGGGCAGTGCCAGTAATCAGATACAGCGCAGGAATAGTGGAATGGACGAAGGCAGAACTCCGCAGCAGAGATTAGAAAACCAGGAACATATGACAATATACAAAGCACTACACCCAAGAGCAACAAATACGGACAGACTATATATAACAACGAAAGGAAGGAGGGCGAGGACTACTAAGTATAGAGGACTGCGTCAACATCGAGAACAGAGCACTGGGGCAATATCTGAAAACCAGTGAAGACGAGTGGCTAAAGAGTGCATGGGAAGAAGGAGTAATAAGAGTAGACGAAGACCCAGAAATATACAGAGACAGGACAATGACAGACAGAACAGAGGACTGGCACAACAAACCAATGCACGGACAATACATGAGACAGACTAAAGAACTAGCCAGCGATGACACATGGCAATGGATACAGAGGGGAGAGCTAAAGAAGGAAACTGAAGGAATGATAACAGCGGCACAGATCAGGCCCTAAGAACCAGATATGTTCAAAAGAACGATAGACGGGGGGAATAACATCTCTCCCATATGTAGGAAGTGCAATACGAAAAATAAAACCATAAACCACATAGCAAGCGAATGTCCGGCACTTGCACAGAACCAGTACAAAAAGAGGCATGATTCAGTTGGCAAAAGCCCTCCACTGGAGCCTATGCAAGAAACATCAGCTACCTTGCAGTAATAAGTGGTACGAACCACCAACCTGAAGGAGTGATAGAAAACGATCAGGCAAAGATCCTCTGGGACTATGGTATCAGAACAGATAGGGTGATACGTGCAAATAGACCAGACGTGACGTTGTTGATTAAATCAAGAAGAAAGTATCACTCATTGATGTCGCAATACCATAGGACAGCAGAGTTGAAGAGAAAGAGAGAGAAAATGGATAAGTATCAAGATCTGAAAATAGAAATAAGAAGGATGGGGATAATGCCTGGTGGAATCGTACCCATAATCATAGGAGCACTAGGCACAATCCCAAGATCCCTGAAAAAAAGGACTCTAGAAAAACTAGAGGCTGAAGTAGCTCCAGGACTCATGCAGAAGAGTGGTGATCCTAGAAGCGGCGCACATAGTAAGAAAAGTGAATGGACTTCTAAAGGAGGCAGGATGCAACCCGGAACCCCACACTATAGATACCACCCAGTCGAATTGGAGGACTGTGATAGAGCAAAAAAAAAAAAAAAAAAAAAAAAAAAAAAAAAAAAAAAAAAACATATATATATATATATATATATATATATATATATATATATATATATATATATATAATAATAATAATAATAATAATAATAATAAGGGAAATGTCACACGACAACGAATTACACGAAGACGAACTGAGAGACGATGCCACAGAAGACGACAGGGAGGATGAAGTATCAAACAACGACACACGAAGAAACACCGACGAAGTAACAGAGAGGACAGAATGGGTAGAAAAGATTAGACAATGGATGGAGCCAGATACAGAGAGATCAAAGATCCCTCCATGAAAGCTACAACACCAAGAAATTAAGGGAGGAAAACAAGTGAGGGTCATGAAATAATGGGCCTAATACACACCACCAGTATCACAGAAACAAATAACTTGACATATGCAGGAGCAAGATTAGTAGCAGAACTGATGGGGATTCGAACACCAACACCACCGTCACACCCAACCCAACAGAAACCAAAACAGCAACCTCCTTGAAAAGGCGCCTGGAAAAGCAAATAATGGTGATGAGATCTGACTTGAGTAAACTGAAAGAGATGGCAGAAAAAGGCTAAGAAGCAAGAAAAAACAAGGAACTCAACGAGAAATACAATGTACAAGAGAGTGGACTAAAACAACACAATAGAAGATGTAAAACAGAGGCTTAAGGCCAAAGCACATAAGATCCAAAGGTACATGACAGGAATAAGGGATACCAACAGAACAAACTATTCGGAACTAACCAGAAAAGACTATACAGCCAACTAAGAGGGGAAGAGAACCACCCAGAAATTCCTGAAGCCGAACCAAGTAAGAGACTCTGGGAAAACATATGGAGCAATCCGGTACCACACAACAAACATGCAACATGGCTCCAGGAAGTCAAGGAAGAAGAACAGGGAGAATAAACAAGATTCACAGACATCACGACAGACACAGTCAGACACCAACTAAAGAAAATGCGCAACTGGAATGCCCCAGGTCCCGATGAGTCCATGGGATACTGGCTCAAAAACTCAAGGCCTACACCCACGAATGGCAGAACAACTCCAGCATTGTATCTCAAATCACCAAGCACCCAAATGGATGACCACAGGAAGAACATCCTTAGTACAAAAGACAAGAGTAAGGGAAATATAGCCAGTAACTACAGACCTATCACCTGCCTACCAATAATGTGGAAGTTACTAACAGGTATCATCAGTGAAAGGCTATACAACTACCTAGAGGAGACAAACACCATCCCCTACCAACAGAAAGGCTGCAGAAGGAAGTGTAGGGCACAAAAGACCAGCTCCTGATAGACAAAATGATAATGAAGAACAGTAGGAGGAGGAAGAAAACCAACCTTAGCATGGCATGGATAGACTATAAGAAAGCCTTCGACATGATACCACACACATGGCTAATAGAATGCCTGAAAATATATGGGGCAGAGGAAATACCATCAGCTTCCTCAAAAATACATGCGCAACTGGAATTCAATACTTACAAGCTCTGGAATAAGACTAGCAGAGGTTAATATCAGGAGAGGGATCTTCCAGGGCGACTCACTGTCCCCACTACTCTTCGTAGTAGCCATGATTCCCATGACAAAAGTACTACAGAAGATGGATGCCGGGTACCAACTCAAGAAAAGAGGCAACAAAATCAACCATCTGATGTTCATGGACGACATCAAGCTGTATGGTAAGAGCATCAAGGAAATAGATACCCTAATCCAGACTGTAAGGATTGTATCTGGGGGACATCAGGATGGAGTTTGGAATAGAAAAATGCGCCTTAGTCAACATACAAAAAAGGCAAAGTAACGAGAACTGAAGGGATAAAGCTACCAGATGGCAGCAACATCAAACACATAGATGAGACAGGATACAAATACCTGGGAATAATGGAAGGAGGAGATATAAAACACCAAGAGATGAAGGACACGATCAGAAAGAATATATGCAGAGACTCAAGGCGATACTCAAGTCAAAACTCAACGCCGGAAATTATTGATAGAAAAGCCTATAAACACATGGGCAGTGCCAGTAATCAGATACAGCGCAGGAATAGTGGAGTGGACGAAGGACAGACTCCGCAGCATAGATCAGAAAACCAGGAAACAAATGACAATACACAAAGCACTACACCCAAGAGCAAATACGGACAGACGATTACATAACACGATAGGAAGGAGGGAGAGGACTACTAAGTATAGAGGACTGCGTCAACATCGAAAACAGAGCACTGGGGCAATATCTGAAAGCCATGAAGACGAGTGGCTAAGAGTGCATGGGAAGAGACTAATAAATAAGAAGAAACCCAGAAATATACAGAGACAGGAGAAACAACAGAAAGAACAGAAGACTGCACAACAAACCAATGCACGGACAATACATGAGACAGACTAAAGAACTAGCCAGCGATGACACATGGCAATGGATACAGAGGGGAGAGCTCAAGAAGGAAACTGAAGGAATGATAACAGCGGCACAAGATCAGGCCCTAAGAACCAGATATGTTCAAAGTTACGATAGACGGAAAAAACATCTCTCCCCATATGTAGGAAGTGCAATACGAAAATGAACCATAAAACCACATAGCAAGTGAATGCCCGGCACTTGCACAGAACCAGTATAAAAAGAGGCATGACTTCAGTGGCAAAAGCCCTCCACTGGAGCCTGTGCAAGATACATCAGCTACTTGCAGTAATAAGTGGTACGAGCACACCAACCTGAAGGAGTGATTGAAAACGATCAGGCAAAGATCCTCTGGGACTATGGTATCAGAACGGATAGGGTGATACGTGCAAACAGACCAGACGTGACGTTGATTGACAAAGTCAAGAAGAAAGTATCACTCATTGATGTCGCAATACCATGGGACACCAGAGTTGAAGAGAAAAAAAGGGAAAAAATGGATAAGTATCAAGATCTGAAAATAGAAAAATAAGAAGGATATGGGATATGCAGTGGAAAATCGTACCCATAATCATAGGAGCACTAGGCACGATCCCAAGATCCCTGAAAAGGAATCTAGACAAACTAGAGGCTGAAGTAGCTCCAGGACTGATGCAGAAGAGTGTGATCCTAGAAACGGCACACATAGTAAGAAAAGTGATGGACTCCTAAGGAGGCAGGATGCAACTCGGAACCCACACTATAAATACCACCCAGTCGAATTGGAGGACTGTGATAGAGCACAAAAAAAAAAAAAAAATAATAATAATAATAATAATAATATTTTGTTAAAGAGCATGGCAGCATCAGTGGAATTGGTTTTATATAGGTTTCTTTCTCAATTCTCATTATTTTCTTCTCGTCAGGGCTGAGCGAAAATAAGAAGAAGATTGAAAAAACCATATATAAAGTCAGTTCCACTGATGCTGCCATCCCCTTTAGCAAAATATGTTTGACAGAGGGTCTCCTACCTTCAAATAATAATAATAATAATATAATAATAATAATAATAATAATAATAATAATAATAATAATAATAATAATAATATTTTGTTTAAAGAGCATGGCAGCATCAGTGGAATTGGTTTTATATAGGTTCTTTCTCAATTCTCATTAGATCTGACTTTGAGTAAACTGAAAGAGATGGCAGAAAAAAGGCTAAGAAGCAAGAAAATAAGGGAGGAACTCAACGAGAAAATACAAAGTACAAGAGAGGGGACTACACAACACAAATAGAAGATGTAAAAACAGAGGCTTAAGGCCAAAGCACACAAGATCCAACGGTACATGAACAGGAATAAGGGATACCAACAGAACAAACTATTCGGAACCAACCAGAAAAGACTATACAGCCAACTAAGAGGGGAGGACAACCACCCAGAAATTCCTGAAGCCGAACCAAGTAGAAAGACTCTGGGAAAACATATGGAGCAATCCAGTATCACACAACAAAAACATGCAACATGGCTCCAGGAAGTCAAGTAAGAAGAAACAGGGAGAATAAAACAAAGATTCACAGACATCACGACAGACACAGTCAAACACCACTAAAGAAAATGCCAAACTGGAAAAAAGCCCCAGGTCCCGATGAAGTCCATGGATACTGGCAAAAACAAAAACTTCAAGGCCCTACACCCATGAATAGCAGAACAACTCCAGCATTGTATCTCAAATCACGAAGCACCCAAATGGATGACCACAGGAAGAACATCCTTAGTACAAAAAGACAAGAGTAAGGGAAATATAGCCAGTAATACAGGCTATCACCTGCCTACCAATAATGTGGAAGTTACTAACAGGTATCATCATGAAAGGCTATACATACCTAGAGGAGACAAACACCATCCCCCACCACAGAAAGGCTGCAGAAGGAAGTGTAGGGGCACAAAAGACCAGCTCCTGATAGACAAAATGGTAATGAAGAACAGTAGGAGAAGGAAAACCAACCTAAGCATGGCATGGATAGACTATAAGAAAGCCTTCGACATGATACCACACACATGGCTAATAGAATGCCTGAAAATATATGGGGCAGAGGAAAATACAATCAGCTTCCTCAAAAATACAATGCGCAACTGGAATACAATACTTACAAGCTCTGGAATAAGACTAGCAGAGGTTAATATCAGGAGAGGGATCTTCAGGGCGACTCACTGTCCCCACTACTCTTTCGTAGTAGCCATGATTCCCATGACAAAAGTACTACAGAAGATGGATGCCGGGTACCAACTCAAGAAAAGAGGCAACAAAATCAACCATCTGATGTTCATGGACGATATCAAGCTGTATGGTAAGAGCATCAAGGAAATAGATACCCTAATTCCTAATCCGACTGTAAGGATTGTATCTGGGGACATCAGGATGGAGTTTTGGAATAGAAAAAATGCGCCTTAGTCAACATACAAAAAGGCAAAGTAACGAGAACTGAAGGGATAAAGCTACCAGGTGGGAGCAACATCAAACACATAGATGAGACAGGATACAAATACCTGGGAATAAAATGGAAGGAGGAGATATAAAACACCAAGAGATGAAGGACACGATCAGGAAAGAATATATGCAGAGACTCAAGGCGATACTCAAGTCAAAACTCAACGCCGGAATATGATAAAAGCCATAAACACATGGGCAGTGCCGTAATCAGATACAGCGCAGGAATAGTGGAATGGACGAAGGCAGAACTCCGCAGCATAGATCAGAAAACCAGGAAACAAACTGACAATACAACAAAGCACTACACCCAAGAGCAAATACGGACAGACTATACATAACACGAAAGGAAGGAGGGAGAGGACTACTAAGTATAGAGGACTGCGTCAACATCGAAAACAGAGCACTGGGGCAATATCTGAAAACCAGTGAAGACGAGTGGCTAAAGAGTGCATGGAGAAGAAGGACTAATAAAAGTAGACGAAGACCCAGAAATGTACAGAGACAGGAGAAAGAGAAAGAACAGAGGACTGGCACAACAAACCAATGCACGGACAATACATGAGACAGACTAAAGAACTAGCCAGTGATGACACATGGCAATGGCTACAGAGGGAGAGCTAAAGAAGGAAACTGAAGGAATGATAACAGCGGCACAAGATCAGGCCCTAAGAACCAGATATGTTCAAAGTACGATAGACGGAAATAACATCTCTCCCATATGTAGGAAGTGCAATACGAAAAATGAAAAAAAGCCCTCCACTGGAGCCTGTGCAAGAAACATCAGCTACCTTGCAGTAATAATTGGTACGAGCACCAACCTAAAGAGTGATAGAAAACGACCGGCAAAGATCCTCTGGGACTATGGTATCAGAACGGATAGGGTGATACGTGCAAACAGACCAGACCTGACGTTGATTGACAAGTCAAGAAGAAAGTATCACTCATTGATGTTGCAATACCATGGGACACCAGAGTTGAAGAGAAAGAGAGGGAAAAAAATGGATAAGTATCAAGATCTGAAAATAGAAATAAGAAGGATATGGGATATGCCAGTGGAAATCGTACCCATAATCATAAGGAGCACTAGGCACGATCCCAAGATCCCTGAAAAGGAATCTAGAAAAACTAGAGGCTGAAGTAGCTCCAGGACTGATGCAGAAGAGTGTGATCCTAGAAACGGCACACATAGTAAGAAAAGTGATGGACTCCTAAGGAGGCAGGATGCAACCCGGAACCCACACTATAAATACCACCCAGTCGAATTGGAGGACTGTGATAGAGCAAAAAAAAAAAAAAAAAAAAAAAAAAAAAAAAAAAAAAAAAAACAATAATAATAATATAATAGAATAGCTGTTTCAACGACATTTAATTTTATATAGAATCTTCTCAATTCTTCTTATTATCTTTTTCTTGTCAGTATCTAGCTGTGTTTTAAGTTTCCTAAGGACATGTAAAGATTTTCATTTGTCTTAGGTTTATTCCTATAACGTGTCGACACGACAGCGCACAGGCAGTCTTCTATGAGAGTTTACAGTAAAGTGAATTAAGATACGTTTTACAAGTATTTATAATCAGTGAAAATGTCTCCTTCACTACAGAAAGTGATAAAATTAGCCTCATAATTTATTACAAAAACATGAAAACCAGCCAGCTGCTTCATTAGAAACAACCCGGCGCCCCCAAGAAACGTCTTTGAGAGAAGGAGTGTCATCTACGAATTCACATGCTCGGTGGATGGATTGCCACCATTCTTATATCGGGATGACCACCACCGACTCTCCAAGCGTCTCTCTTGCCACCTTCAAGAAGGGGCCATTTTCATTTACTATAGGGAAAAACATAACAGGAGACCAGAAAGAGCTGAGCTTATAACGAACATACAAATTATTGACCATGCACCGGACCGGAAACGCCTACGTTATCTTGAAGCATTACAAATACTAGAGAAAAAACCGACTATCAACACGGTAAAAGAAACAGAATTTCTTCCCACCATCATAAGAAGAAATAGCACAAGAAACCAACCGACTCTGTATACCGCCACGAGAGAGGGAGAGGAGAGATCGAGGGGAGAGACAGAGAGAGAGAGAGAGAGAGAGAGAGAGAGAGACACAGAGAGAGAGAGAGAGAAGAGAAAGAGAGAGAGAGAGAGAGGAACAAGCGAAAGAGAAAGAGAAGAGAGAGAGAGGAACAGGCAGAGAGAGAAAGAGAGAGAGTGAGAAGGAGCGAACGAGAAAGAGAGAGAGGAACTTGCAGAAAGAGAGAGAGGAACTTGCAGAGAGAGAAAGAGAGAGAGTAAGAGAGAGAAAGAGAGGAAGAAGCAGAGAGAGAAACCTGAGAGAACGAGCGGAAGAAGATATTTAACTGCACAGCCTGCCGCCCAAGAGGTGGGTATCCCAACCCAACCACCCAACCGACGCTAATAACTCTGTCCAGACCACGGAGATCTGAACGCCTCAGGGAGAGATTTCGTTACCATCCAACGACCAATTAAAATCCCTGCCCACCGACCCGGCCACCGATTGTACGCGACCTTGCATGCTATAAATACTTGTAAAACGTATCTTAATTCACTTACTGTAAACTCTCATAGATGACTGCCTGTGCGCTGTCGACACGTTTAGAAGAATAAACCTAAGACAAATGAAAATCTTTACATGTCATTAGGAAACTTAAACACCAGCTACATGCTGACGAGAAAAAGATAATAAGAAGAATTGAGAAGATTCTATATAAATTAAATGCCGTTGAAACAGCTATTGTATTCAATGCTACTACCCTCAGAGAAGGCCTCCTTCCTAATAATAATAATAATAATAATAATAATAATAATAATAATAATAATAATAATAATAATAAAAAATCCCTGCCCACCGACCCGCCCACCGATTGTACGCGACCTTGCATGCTATAAATACTTGTAAAACGTATCTTAATGTGTGGCGCCGTGGAGTAGTGGGTTAGGTCCTCAATGGACTTAAGTCAAGTTAAGGCAACATTGGGGCTGGTCAGTCGTTGGATGGGTGACCGCGCTCTCCTCGGCGTTGATTCCTTGGGAAAGGATCTTTACATAATTTCCTCAGTCTACTCAGCTGTAATGAGTACCTATCCCTGATGGGGTAGGGTCCAGCTATGGGTTAAATAGCAAAAACTCAGCAATGATGGAAAGAAATGAAGAATAAACGACAACGACGTAAATGGAACCTCTGGCACAGAGGAGCTTCGTCCGGCAACCAGGTATTCACCCAATTGAAGGGGAAGACGGTCAGGTACTTGGAGGTCGTCATCCAGCAACTGATCACCACAACGAAAGTAATCAACAGCCTGAGATTGGAGCTACAGAAGCAAAAAGGAAGAAATGGACAAGAGTAGAAAATAAGGAAATAGGATGGAAGATGCTACATCAGAAGCAACCTGACGAGAGAGGATATAGAAGAAGATTGGTCAACATCTGGAATGAGAGGAATAACAACACCCCCCAAACAGAGCAGAGGCTGGCAGACCAAGTAAGGAACATAAAGAAAAAGAACTGGCTCTCCCCAACAGAAAGAGAAGAACTGGAAAGGGAAATGCCACACGACAACGAAAATTACACGAAGACGAACTGAGAGACGATGCCACAGAAGACGACAGGGAGGGATGAGGCATCAAACAACGACACACGAAGAAACACCGACGAAGGTAACAGAGAGGACGGGAATGGTAGAAAAAAAAAAATTAGACAATGGATGGAGCCAGATACAGAGAGAACAAAGATCCCCCTTCCATGAAAGCCTACAACACCAAGAAATTAAGGGAGAAAACAAGTGAGGTCAATGAAATAATGGGCATAATAACACACCACCAGTATCACAGAAACAAATAACTTGGTATATGCAGGAGCAAGATTAGTAGCAGAACTGATGGATTCGAACACCAACACCACCACCAGAACCAGAAACCAAACCCCAACAGAAACCAAAACAGCAACCTCCTTGGAAAAGGCGCCTGGAAAAGCAAATCATGGTGATGAGATCTGACTTGAGTAAACTGAAAGAGATGGGAGAAAAAAATGCTAAGAAGCAAGAAAACAGGGAGGAACTCAACAAGAAATACAAGTACAAGAGAGGGGAATAAACAACACAATAGAAGATGTAAAACAGAGGCTTAAGGCAAAAGCACATAAGATCCAACGGTACATGAACAGGAATAAGGGATACCAACAGAACAAACTATTCGGAACCAACCAGAAAAGACTATACAGCCAACTAAGAGGGGGAAGACAACCACCCAGAAATTCCTGAAGCCGAACCAAGTAAGAGACTCTGGGAAAAACATATGGAGTAATCGGTATCACACAACAAACATGCAACATGGCTCCAGGAAGTCAAGGAAGAAGAAACAGGGAGAATAAAACAAAGATTCACAGAGATCACGACAGGGAGGAACTCAACGAGAAATACAAAGTACAAGAGAAGGGACTAAACAACACAATAGAAGATGTAAAACAGAGGCTTAAGGACTAAAGCACATAAGATGAACAGGAATAAGGGATACCAACAGAACAAACTATTCGGAGAATAAAACAAAGATTCACAGAGATCACGACAGACACAGTCAGACACAACTAAAGAAAATGCCAAACTGGAAAGCCCCAGGTCCCGATGAAGTCCATGGATACTGGCTCAAAAACTTCAAGGCCCACTACCACCCACGAATAGCAGAAACAACTCCAGCATTGTATCTCAAATCACCATGCACCCAAAGACAAGAGTAAGGGAAATATAGCCAGTAAACTACAGGCCTATTCACCTGCCTACCAATAATGTGGTAATGAAGAACAGTAGGAGAAGGAAAACCAACCTAAGCATGGCATGGATAGACTATAAGAAAGCCTTCGACATGATACCACACACATGGCTAATAGAAATGCCTGAAAATATAGGGGTGGGGAGAGGAAAAACAAAAAACCATCAGCTTCCTCAACAATACAATGCGCAACTGGAATACAATACTTACAAGCTCTGGAATAAGACTAGCAGAGGTTAATATCAGGAGAGGGATCTTCCAGGGCGACTCACTGTCCCCACTACTCTTCGTAGTAGCCATGGGTTCCCATGACAAAAGTACTACAGAAGATGGATGCCGGGTACCAACTCAAGAAAAGAGGCAACAAAATCAACCATCTGATGTTCATGGACGACATCAAGCTGTATGGTAGAGCATCAAGGAAAAATAGATACCCTAATCCAGACTGTAAGGATTGTATCTGGAGATATCAGGATGGAGTTTGGAATAGAAAAATGCGCCTTAGTCAACATACAAAAAGGCAAAGTAACGAGAACTGAAGGGATAAAGCTACCAGGTGGGAGCAGCATCAAACACATAGATGAGACAGGATACAAATAAAACCTGGGAATAATGGAAGGAGGGGATATAAAACACCAAGAGATGAAGGACACGACCAGGGAAAGAAGATATGCAGAGACTCAAGTCGGCGATACTCAAGTCACAACTCAACGCCGGAAATATGATAAAAGCCATAAACATTTGGGCAGTGCCAGTAATCAGATACAGCGCAGGAATAGTGGAGTGGACGAAGGCAGAACTCCGCAGCATAGATCAGAAAAACCAGGAAACATATGACAATACACAAAGCACTACACCCAAGAGCAAATACAGACAGACTATACATAACACGAAAGGAAGGAGGGAGAGGACTACTAAGTATAGAGGACTGCGTTAACACCGAGAACAGAGCACTGGGGGGCAATATCTGAAAACCAGTGAAGACGAGTGGCTAAAGAGTGGCATGGGAAGAAGGACTAATAAAAGTAGACGAAGACCAGAAATATACAAAGACAGGAGAATGACAGACAGAACAGAGGACTGGCACAACAAACCAATGCACGGACAATACATGAGACAGACTAAAGAACTAGCCAGCGATGACACATGGCAATGGCTACAGAGGGGAGAGCTAAAGAAGGAAACTGAAGGAATGATAACAGCGGCACAAGATCAGGCCCTAAGAACCAGATATGTTTTAAAGAACGATAGATGGAAATAACATCTCTCCCATATGTAGGAAGTGCAATACGAAAAATGAAACCATAAACCACATAGCAAGCGAATGCCCCCGGCACTTGCACAGAACCAGTACAAAAAGAGGCAGATTCAGTGGCAAAAGCCCTCCACTGGAGCCTGTGCAAAAAACATCAGCTACCTTGCAGTAATAAGTGTACGAGCACCAACCTGAGGGAGTGATAGAAAACGATCACGCAAAGATCCTCTGGGACTATGGTATCAGGACGGATAAGGTGATACGTGCAACAGACCAGACGTGACGTTGATTAACAAGTCAAGAAGAAAGTATCACTCATTGATGTCGCAATACCATGGGACACCAGAGTTGAAGAGAAAGAGAGGGAAAAAATGGATAAGTATCAGATCTGAAAATAGAATAAGAAGGATATGGGATATGCAGTGGAAATCGTACCCATAATCATGGAGCACTAGGCACGATCCCAAAGATCCCTGAAAAGGAATCTAGAAAAACTAGAGGTGAAGTAGCTCCGGCCTCAGCGAAGAGTGTGATCCTAGAAACGGCACACATAGTAAAAAAAGTGATGAACTCCTAGGAGGCAGGATGCAACCCGGAAACCCCACACTATAAATACTACCCAGTCGACTTGGAGGACTGTGATAGAGCAAAAAAAAAAAAAAAAAAAAAAATAATAATAAAATAATAAACTAAACATCATTTAACAAGGTCTGCTATAAATAGCAGAACAATAATTGTTTGCAAGACAACTCTCTTATCCTTATTTGTTTCATCACATTCAAACTTATTCAGCCAACTGAAAGGACTGGATTCAAATAGGCTTAGAGAACTGCAGCGGAAGCAATTCCCGCTCACTTTACTTACTGGGGAATTGCAGCCTTATTTTGAAAGCATGTTATGTTGTTGGAGTTTTCCGTTGTCTGAAGAAAAAAAAAACATAGCTTTCTGATCTTTCCTCTTCTCTTTATTTGAGTCTAGACATTTGAGATAGGATATATATATATATATATATATATATATATATATATATATATATATATATATATATATATATTATGGTGATATATATAACCATACATAAATTTATACCTATATATATGTATATGTATATATATATATATATATATATATATATATATATATATATATATATATATAATATTGCAATACATCCCCTGAACACCTGAATTAGCCCTAATCCCAATTAGCCCGAACAACTCTCAATTACCCATCCCACTAGTGGGAAATTTGTTTTTAACAGTCAGCGTTGCCAACGCTGCAGGTAAAAACTTCCTTGAGTTACCATCCCAGACGGTTGGCAACGCTGGTACAGGTGTGTGTCGTTACTCTTATCTTCCTCAAATTGCTTTTTGTTCGCGCCGCGGGAAGGTTGTTTGACCTTCTGCAGCGCGAGTTTGATCCTTGCCCGACTCTCTCGGATGGTTACGATTATTGACGAAGAACTCAAGAATTACGGGACTTGGTTTTCGTTTGGATTGGATTGATATACAGATATTATGGATAAGACTTCGCTTCTACCTCCACCTCAGCACCGGCAGTTTCGACTCCGTCTTTGATCTCTCCGACGTCGGCAGAAGCCACTGCACATCGCTCCTGCTCTTCCTGCAAGAGACGTATGAGTACTCTGAGACACGATAGACACTCTATATGCCAGGTATGTAGGAAAAAATTAAATGCGATGTGGAAACGCGGTGTGAAGAATGTTCAAGTTGGACAGTTGAAGAGAATGGAAGACTACATCCGACATCGCAAGTCGTTAGCCAGTAAAGGAAGTAAACGCAAAGTAGATTCAGCGTCATCTGTAGGATCGCAAGCTCCTATACAACAACCGAAGGAGTTAGCTAGTGATGAGGTAGTAAAACAGATAGAGGATAGGATAGCAAATAGCATGACAAAATTAATTACGAGTCTTTTCCAACAATTTGCTGATGAAAATGCTAGTAGTGTTAGGATGTCTAATCATAATTCTCTTTCAGCTCCCCTGCCTGTTCCAGAACCAGCCCTAACGGGTGCTGAGGGTAATGAAGAACCACAAGCCTCCAAGTGGCAGGTTCTGTCGGCCCCCCTCGGCGCGGAGCAGGCAGTGAAGGACCCCCCCTTACAACCCCCTAGTAGTTTTGATAAAATTAATTTGGAAAATTTTAGCCAGGATCAGGGAATAGGGGTGACTAAGACGATAGGGTCCGAGTTAGGTATTGAGGACAAGCTTGCGAGCGTGCAGAGTCGTTCTCCTGGACGGACATCAAGTCTGAGTTCGTTGGCATCCAGCCTTAAGGCAGACGTTTCTCCATCTTCTTCTTTGTTTAGGTCCGGTTCGAGGACACAATTAAAGTTTACGGTTCCGAAAGTGCGGGATCCTGTTCCTTTAGCTGTCAACTATCCTTTCTATGTCTTAGAAGATCCTCTTTCTTCTTCCCCTGTATCTCGTTCCCTACCCCTTCTTCTAGTAATGTCGGATCAATGGAGCCCCCCCTTCGGGTGTTCTAAGAAGTTCCCGTAGTAGTCGGATCGACTTGGCAGAGAGAAACGCAGATCTTTTGGGCCTCTCTAAAGGCTATAGGCTTTTGATTAAAGGTTGCATTATTAATGGTATTATGAACATTAGAGATTACGTGACACAAGAATGTCCAGAATTTTTGGAGGACATGCTGCAAGACTTTCAAGGAGGGTCAGAATCAGTGTATTATATGTCCCTTAAGAGAGAGTCTCATGCCGCCTCCGGGTCGTCCGCAGTCCCTTCTTCCGCTCCCACAACCTCTGCCTTGCCACTTTTAGTTTCCTCTATGAACTCCTTCTTCTTCTTCTTCTCTTGCTTTTCCTGCGCGCGCACCTTCCACCTTTCCTACACTTCTTTCCAAAGCTTCCTTCGTCTCGGGTAAATTTACCATTCCAACTTTTCCGTCGTCTTCGTCTTTCTCTCTTACGCCCTCAGTACAGTCGGCTTCGGTAAGGGGTATCTCCGGTCAGGGAGGAACACAGACTTACGTACAGGAGTTCTGGGTCCTAATCAGTGGCTTATGCAGGATTCTTCGCTCCACCGCAGCAGTCGGTAGATCAGAAGGCAGCGGATATATCTCAGGCGGTTTCAGGTAACACAAAGTTCTGACATACGCGTTTCTGCCTCGCCTAGTCGAGAGGCATCACGATTGAGCGAGGTACAGCTGTCAGCTTCGACGTTTACTGCTGCGGACCCTTCTGGAGTAACCTCTTCCCCTTTCATTCTTCCCTCCTCTTCCTCGATCCAGGCACATTCGGTTCCGCTCTCTTTTCCTTCGGCAAGATATAACACAGTAGGTTCGGTTCCGGACAGGTTTCTTCCGCACCGAAACAAGGGGATTTCTCCCCAGGACTTTTCTTCCCTTCCACCTCTTTCAGGGGTTACTATTGCTCCAGCAGGCAGAAGGCTAGCAACCAGGTTTAAGTTGATAATTTAGCAGACTTTTCATCGTTGGATGGACCGCACTCTGGCCCTCCTCCGCCTTCTTTGGCACCCAAACCGTTCGTTCGGCGGCTGCGGAAGAGGAATCGATTCCCGAACTTCGGGATATTCCGGTGGACTTGGGCTGTCCTCTGGCTAATAGCAATGATTATAGGCGTATGCTGGATTATGTGACTGCGCTTTACCCGCAAGCGAGAGCTCCGGAGGATCAACATGTTTCGAATCAGTCATTATTTGAGACATTCTATGCTACCAAACCAACTCCAGCACCTTTTTCGTGCGGTTTAGTCTGGTTTGACCGCGTCAAACAAGCGATGCAAGAGGCAGACGGTAGGTTGGCTGCGGCAGTAGCTGCCAATAGACAGATATTTCGCTTCTCTAAACACCGCGTAAGGCGATTTATGCAGTCCGGGGGAACCCTTCGGCAGGGACCAGGTTACCGCTCAACGAATCGGTTGAGGCGATTCTGTGTAGGTCTCCGGCAGCGTCTAGACTCGTAGGAATTTCGCTAAGAGAAGCGGGAGTGTTAGAGGACGTCTTGCGTAACCAGACGGAGGCCCTCTCTCACACACTCTGGATATTATCAAGCCTGATGGGTTTCTAAAAAATGACGGTTACGTTCCCTCAGATCCGGGACTGTTCGACACTTGATAACGTCAGTCTCGATGGGCTTAGCACATCAGGCGAATGTGCTAGCTTCCTCTACGACGTTCGTGGGGAAAAAGAGGAGAAACTTCTATCTGAGTCACCTTCCCCCTCATTATCCGGACGTACACCAAGAGAGTCTTACTTAGAGCTCCCATAGCGTTAGCAGATTCTCTTTTTAAGGAGGGAGACGTATCCAATATGACTAACTTCGTGGCTTCCAATTCGGCAGTCGAATCGCAACAGGCCATGATTCGAGTAGCAGCACAGGGCTCCCGGTCACCTAGAGGAGCACGTAGGGCTTCCCCTATGAGAAGACAGACTTCTAAGTCTCCCCCTAGATCACCTAAGAAGGTGCGCTTTGCGAACAGGGCGGGTTCAGGCCCTTCCTCATCATCCGCTAAGCCTTCGTCGGCTCGGAATTTTACGAAGTAGGAGACATGTCCCTCGTCTGCACAGGTAGGAGGCTGTCTAGCCCCTTTCTACCAGGTATGGAAGGAATGGGGAGCAGAGGATTGGGTGTGGAAGTTCTGAGGGCGGGGTATCGGATCCCCTTTCACTCCCTTCCTCCTCTGTCACCCTCTCCCGTATACCTTCCGAGTTATTCCCAGAATTCCATCAAAGGAATAGCTCTAACAAAGGAGATTCAGGAACTCTCGGAGAAGGGGGCACTAGAAACAGCCCCCCATCTCCGGGGTTTTACAGTAGGATCTGCGTTGCATCGAAAGCTGGGGCAAGTGGAGGCTGATAATAGATCTTTCGAATCTCAACAAATGGATAGTAACTGCGGGGTTTCACATGGAGACCGCGCAGTCTGTATTACGGTCAGTCAGAAGGGGGGATTGGATGGTGTCGGTGGACCTAAAGGACGCGTATCTCCAAATTCCGGTTCATCCGGAATCTCGGAGATATCTCAGGTTCGTATCTTCCGTCGGCACCTTCCAGTTCAAAGTTCTCCCTTCGGGCTGACTACAGCGCGCAGGTATTTACGAGGGTCATGTCTCCGGTATCGGCAATTATGCATCGTCGGGGTTACAGAATGCTAAGATACCTAGACGACTGGCTAATTCTAGCCTCCTCCCTGGAGGAGGATATTAAAGGCGAGGGACTTCCTTCTGAACGTATGCGGCGGGATGTTAGGAATTCGTCTGAACTTTGCAAAGAGTTTCTCTAGTACCAACACAATCTATGACTTATTTAGGGATGAGGATTCTCTCTCTTCCTTTCAAGGCTTTCCCATCACCGGAGAGAATACAGTCAGTACTAAACCAAGTGAACCTGTTTTTGTCAAAAAGGGAAACAAATAGCGTCATCATGGAGAAGTCTATTAGGGAGAATGTCGTCTCTATCCTTTCTGATTCCAGGGTCTCGTCTCCGGATGCGTTCGCTACAGGGACGTCTCAGGAATCTTTGGGACTTCCGAACGAGAACGCAGTTATAAGCTGGAGCGATTCTTGCCTCTCGGATCTTCTGTTGGTCAGAAGAAAAGCACCTGACACGCGGAAAGTCCCTAGTCTCTCTCATTCCCGACTTTCACCTGTATACAGATGCCTCAAATCAAGGTTGGGGAGCAACCTTGAGGAATCTCAGGCGTCAGGTCTTTGGGGGGAACGGGAAAGAAAGGAATCAATCAATTTTCGGAAACTCAAAGCGATAGAAGAAGCGCTCAAATATTTTCTCGGAACTAGTACAAAACAGAGTGATAGCATTGTTTTGCGACAACGTAACAGCGATCTCATATCTCAAGAATTCTGGAGGAAAACGAGATCAACAGAACTAAATCTAGTAGCCCAAAGAATCCTGAGATGGTGCGAAGACAAAGAGTGTCTCTCTTCCCCAGTTTGTATCGGGAAGCCTCAATGTTCTGGCCGACTCTCTAAGTCGCTCACGTCAGGTACTGGGAGGAGAATGGACATTAACACAGGATGTAGTACGTCAGGTACTCAGGAAGTGGCCGGCGACGGTAGATCTATTCGCGACGAGACTAACCATCGTCTGCCGATATATTTCTCCCCGGTAGTGGATCCGATGTCAATAGGAACAGATGCAATGCTACAAAGCTGGGATCACATGCAGGCTTATGCGTTCCCACCCTTCGGTCTCATCCATCGAGTTATCAGGAAACTGAGGGAGAGCGACAAGTGAGTTTGACACTGATAGCTCCTTTCTGGACACAACGCCCATGGTTCCCGGAACTGTTGGAGCTCATCATAGATATTCCCATGCTCCTTCCTATTCGAAGGATCTACTCAAACAACACACTTCCACCACTACCATCAGAACCCTCGCATGCTAAACCTAGCTGCTTGGAGACTGTCGAGCGAGCAGCAAGCAAAAACCGGACTATCTAAAGAAGTGCTAAGCAGCTTTCTTTTAACTTAAGGAAATCAACACGGAAACTGTACCAAGTCAGATGGACTATTTACAGGGGATGGTGTCGGAAAGAGGGTCATTCTATTTCTAGACCTTCAATTCCTAAAATAGCAGACTTCTTTTATTTCTTAGGAAAGTCAAGAGACTTTCACACTCGGCGATAGCAGGCTACCGCTCGATGCTCAGTAATACTTTTAAATTTCACCTTCCAGAGATCTCAACGAGTAGGTGTATTCATGATCTAATACGATCTTTAAGATTGAAAGACCAGGATTACCGAATCGAGCACACCATGGGATTTGTCGGTAGTGCTTCGTTTTCTAAGTTCCCCAGAGTTCGAACCAATCGAGAATCTGACATTAAGACAGTTAACAAAGAAAGTTCTCTTCCTACTGCATTAGCAACAGCGAAGAGAGTGAGTGAGCTGCAAGCAGTATCCAGGCTCGTTTCGTACAAAGGAGACGATATTTTCTTGTCTTTTCTGCCGGAATTCGTGGCGAAGACAGAGTCGGAGGCGAACACACTGCCAAGGTCATTCAGGGTATTTGGCTTGAGAGATTTCGTCAGTGGAGACCCGGAAGAGATGCGATTATGCCCGGTGCGAGCGCTAAGAGTATTCTTTATCCCGGGTAGAGAAACTTCGCCCTCGCCCGCGGACACTTTTTATATCTCCTCGGAATCCTTCACGGCCGATCTCGAAAATGCGATTAGCTTCTTCCTAAGAGAGGTAATATCACAGGCTCATGCGGGTTCGCATTCGGTAATACAAATCCAATACTACCGCGAGCGCATAGTATTAGGGGATGGCGACATCATCTTTCCTTCTCAGAAACTACTCGGTGTCTTCAATTCTAGAGGCGGCTTCTTGGAAGTCTGTTTCAGTATTTACATCGTTCTATTTAAGAGACGTTCAGTTTTGCTTCATCGGAAGGCTACTCGTTAAGCCCGTTCGTAGCGGCGAACACTATTATATAGGTTAAGTTGGGGAAAGTATAGGTTTAAGCCGGGAGTGAAGGTAGAATAAAATTAGGTTTAAGGTCTTTCTGACATTTAGATAGGAAACCGCTTTGGTCTCCAGAGGTCTGGACAAAGTGTTACTAGAATAGGTTAAACGTAGTTAGATACGTTAATAGTCAGTCTTCTTACGAGGAGTCCGAGGGGGTGCTCTCGTAGGCTAGACCTTGAACCATAGTGTCGGCGCGAGGAATACAGCGTAGTCTGGTCATAAGCGCTCGACAAACAAGAGGATCACAGAGGACTTCGGCTCTGCACGCCGCTACTTGCACCTCCATACATGAGAGGCTATGAATAGCCACATGGGAGGATCGTCATATTCCTACACAGCCCAGAGCTCTGGAGGATCCAGCTGGAAGAAGTAGACGACATAGACGTACTGACTCGACAGACGATCGAAGTACTCTCCAATACGTCTCTGCACCGAAAGGAATAACAGATCAAGTGAGTTTAAGTTGCATAAGGGTACTAGATAGATTAGTGAATGAGTTACCCATCTATACGGTAGTAAGAGGCGGGCAAGAGGATTGATCCCTCCCCCTCTAAGTGTTTGTTAATCGGGCTAATTCAGGTGTTCAGGGGATGTATTGCAATATGAAGTTTTCATAATAAAACTAATATTGTAATACTCACCTGAAACACCTGAATGATTCCCACCCTCCATTCCCCACATCAATCTGAACCAGATAAGCAATTGAGGAAGATAAGAGTAACGACACACACCTGTACCAGCGTGCCAACCGTCTGGGATGGTAACTCAAGGAAGTTTTTACCTGCAGCGTTGGCAACGCTGACTGTTAAAAACAAATTTCCCACTAGTGGGATGGGTAATTTGAGAGTTGTTCGGGCTAATTGGGATTAGGGCTAATTCAGGTGTTCAGGTGAGATATACAATATTAGTTTTATTATGAAAACTTCATATATATATATATATTAATATATATATATATATATATATATATATATATATATATATATATATAATATATATATATATATATATATATATATATATAATAGACATCATTTCAAGAGTCTAACAAAGAATTTTATTGAAATATTTCCCCTTTGTGATTTTAGCTTCCATTTCTGACGAGACAAAGTCGGTTATTAATTCCCCACTTTTTAAAATCCAGCTTCCTCATGAATTGAGTCCTCGTGGGATGAAACTATGTGTTGTGATGTTTTTCCATCATTTCAGATATTCCTCCGCTCTATGGAAAATGAAAAAGCATTCAAAATAGGCCACGAATTGTTATTTGTCTAAAGAGACTCAGAGATGTCGCAAATCCCGCAGTGGTTGCATAACTCCATCATAAAAGCGTTCTTGAAGATGTCCTTCAGGATTGAAATTGTATTTCAGAATTCACTTATGATTGGCTTTTGTCCCCATTATTATTTTCCTATAACCTCAGAAGGAGACCCTCTCGTAGGCAAGTTTTGTTAAAAATGGTTGCTGCTTCAGCGCTAGTAATCTTGTAGAGAGTCTTCTCTATTTCTGATGACAGCTTTCTCTCTGTTATTTAGACTGGTGAGCAACGCACCAAAGGCATGGTAAAATTTGGTTGAGTAATTTTCGTGTTTATTATTGCTTATACAATGCTCTCTCTCTCTCTCTCTCTCTTCTCTCTCTCTCTCTCTCTCTCGCTCTCTCTCTCTCTCCAACGCGACGTTTCATCCAGATCTACAGGACATCTTCCAGCAATGACTGCTGAGGGGACTGGATTCCAGTGGCGAGTCCTTCTCCTTATATCCTGTTGTTGTGGGCTCTCAAGTACAGTCTGGAGAGCACCTGGGGCAGGTTGAATTTAATCTATAACAAAATATTTCTTAAATAATTTAGAAGACAGCTGGAAGATATGTCGTTAATTTCCTTTCAGTAATTCTAATTTTAATCTTCTCTCTGATGAGATGTCAATATTTATCTCATTGATGGAAGGTTATTCTGTTGTCGAAACACACTGGAAATAATGTCTTTTTTCAAAGTAATTGTTCATCATTAAACATCTGTCTCTCCGTTGGTAATCACTGCTATCTTATGAAGATGAAAAAGTATATGACTAATTACTTGCCTTTTAATTTTTCTTTCATTCTTCTCTTTCAAATTCCATATCTTTTGAAATGATAAGCAAAAAAAATGTATTTAATGAGACTAACTTTATTTAGATTTGGAATTTTCTCACAGAGAAAATAGATAAAGGGATGATAGAAACACATTTAAGAAAGCCAATGATTTTCTTTATTTCAGTTCTGCTCAATATTGGCGACCTCAGTCAGCACCTCACTTGTTTAATACTAGTTTTACTTACAGCATATAGCCTAGAATACATATGTAGAAGTACATTTCAAATACTGCTTGATAGAGAGTAAACTTAGGTATGTGGTCAGTTCCAGAAATTTAAATAGTATAAATAAGGAATAAATAAAGTGTTAATGTGAAGACGTCGAGAATCTTTCGCCATATTTGCGCAGGAACGAACTATGTTAGGGGATGGTAGACTGTAACAACTTAAGATACTATTTACAGTAGAGTGAATTATATATATTTTTTACATGGTACTATCTTGACAACTATACACATCTAGTTATTACGCGCAGAAACTATTTCCAGATTGGCATCTTAGCACCTCCTAAGTACTCACAAATAAATATAAGCACAGGCTTCTTCCTACACCCAGGCTCCCAAGCTACAAGACGGGAAAATTTGGCACGCAAGGACTACTAATTATATACATATTTATTCGGTTGACCTGTTGATAGTAACGGATCCAGTGGCCTCGTAGCGGTGGACTGCGGTGTGAAATGGGAGATCACTTTGAAACTCTCTCCGGCGACTTCACAGAAACAGTACGCGAGAGAGATACTTGTGATGGTTTACGGGGAGCTGGGGCTGTGGCTGGAGCTGGAGCTGGAGCTGGTGCTACTGGTTTGGGAGCAGCGATGGATTTAGCTCTAATGGGAGCAGCTGGAACTGCAGGTGCTGGTACTGTGGGAGCATTTCGAGAGCCTTTGCTGATGACAACACTGCCTGTGGCTTCGTACCTGTG
>NC_061091.1:2361943-2368006 GCF_015104395.2 Macrobrachium nipponense | reverse complement strand
GTATAGAGGACTGCGTCAACATCGAGAACAGAGCACTGGGGCAATATCTGAAAACCAGTGAAGACGAGTGGCTAAAGACTGTATGGGAAGAAGGACTAATAAAAGTAGACGAAGACCCACAAATATACAGAGACAGGAGAATGACAGACAGAACAGAGGACTGGCACAACAAACCAATGCACGGACAATACACGAGACCGACTAAAGAACTAGCCAGCGATGACACATGGCAATGGCTACAGAGGTGAGAGCTAAAGAAGGAAACTGAAGGAATGATAACAGCGGCACAAGATCAGGCCCTAAGAACCAGATATGTTCAAAGAACGATAGAAGGAAATAAAATCTCTCCCATATGTAGGAAGTGCAATACGAAAAATGAAACCATAAACCACATAGCAAGTGAATGCCCGGCACTTGCACAGAACCAGTACAAAAAGAGGCATGTTTCAGTGGCAAAAGCCCTCCACTGGAGCCTGTGCAAGAAACATCAGCTACCTTGCAGTAATAAGTGGTACGAGCACCAACATGAGGGAGTGATAGAAAACGATCAGGCAAAGATCCTCTGGGACTATGGTATCAGAACGGATAGGGTGATACATGCAAATAGACCAGACGTGACATTCATTGACAAAGTCAAGAAGAAAGTATCACACATTGATATCGCAATACCATGGGACACCAGAGTTGAAGAGAAAGAGAGGGAAAAAATGGATAAGTATCAAGATTTGAAAATAGAAATAAGAAGGATATGCGATATGCCAGTGGAAATCGTACCCATAATCAAAGGAGCACTAGGCACGATCCCAAGATCCTTGAAAAGGAATCTAGAAAAACTAGAGGCTGAAGTAGCTCCAGGACTCATGCAGAAGAGTGTGATCCTAGAAACGGCGCACATAGTAAGAAAAGTGATGGACTCCTAAGGAGGCAGGATGCAACCCGGAACCCCACACTATAAATACCACCCAGTCGAATTGGAGGACTGTGATAGAGCAAAAAAAAATAATAATAAACTAATCATTTAACAAGGTCTGCTCTAAATAGCAGAAAAATAATTATTTGCAAGACAACTCTCTTATCCTTATTTGTTTCATCACATTCAAACTTATTAAGCCAACTGAAAGGACTGGATTCAAATAAGCTTAGAGAACTGCAGCGGAAGTAATTCCCGCTCATTTTGCCTACTGGGGAATTGCAGCCTCATTTTGAAAGCATGTTATGTGGTTGGAGTTTCCGTTGTCTCGAAGAAAAAAAAACAAAGCTTTCAGATCTTTCCTCTTCTCTTTATTTGAGTCTAGACACTTGAGATAGGACGTAGCCCTATATATGTATGTATGTATGTATGTATGTACTATGTATGTATATATATATATATATATATATATATATATATATATATATATATATATATATAAATATATATATATATATATATATATATATATATATATATGTATGTATAATATATACATAAATATATATATATATATATATATATATATATATATATATATATATATATATATAATTTGTTTGAATAATTGACATCATTTCAGAGTCTAACAAAGAATTTTATTGAAATATTTCCCCTTTGTGATTTTAGCTTCCATTTCTGACGAGACGAAGTCTGTGATTAATTCCTCACTATTTAAAATCCAGTTTCCTCATGAATTGAGTCCTCGTGGGATGAAACTCTGTTGTTCTGATGTTTTTCCATCATTTCAGATATTCCTCCGCTCTATGGAAAATGAAAAAGCATTCAAAATAAGACCACGAATTGTTATTTGTCTGAAGAGACTCAGAGATGTCGCAAATCCCGCAGTGGTTGCATAACTCCATCATAAAAGTGTTCTTGAAGATGTCCTTCAGGATTGAAATTGTATTTCAGAATTCACTTATGATTGGCTTTTGTCCCCATTATTATTTTCCTATAACCTCAGAAGGAGACCCTCTTGTAGGCAAGTTTTGTTAAAAATGGTTGCTGCTTCAGCGCTAGTAATCTTGTAGAGAGTCTTCTCTATTTTTCTGATGACAGCTTTCTCTCTGTTATTTAGACTGGTGAGCAACGCACCAAAGGGCATGGTAAAATTTGGTTGAGTAATTTTCGGTGTTTATTATTGCTTATACAATGCTCTCTCTCTCTCTCTCTCTCTCTCTCTCTCTCTCTCTCTCTCTCTCTCTCTCTCTCTCTCTCTCTCTCCCAAAATGAAAAGAAAATAGATATAATGAATATAAGTGAAACCTGGTATTCCCAAGAGACTGGGAATGATGATCAAATAAAAGGGTTCCAAACTTATAGATCAGATAGAAAAAATAGGAATCAAGGGGGAACCGCAATATATGGGAAAGACAAAAAACAAGGAAAAATATATGAGAAATATAGTAACTCAGAATGTGAACTAATAGCGGTAGAATTTGAATCTGAAAAATTGATGAACATAGTAATATATAGACCTCCTAATACTAAAGAGTTTGACTTAATAATTGAAAAATTGGATGATATATGTAGAAATCACAAGGACTGGACTATTCTCCTATCTGGTGACTTCAACTTTCCTTTCGTAGAATGGAAAGAACGAATAGGAGATTGTGGTTGTACTTATACATATAAAAAAGAGAGTAATAGTAGTGCAGAAGATAAGAGGCAATTTGAAAAGCTATTAGATATGCTACTAGAATACAACATTCAACAAATAAAACACCTGCCAACAAGAAAGGAAAATACTTTAGACCTAGTATTTGTGAACGAGATGAATTATGTTAAAGAAATAATAGTTTATAATGCGAGTATTTCAGACCATAATGTCATAGAATTAACAGTTCATTCCAAAGCAAGTGAAAATAGAGATAAGCAAGAAATGAAAAAGTGGGAAGGATATGGAAAATCACAACTTCTACAGTAAAAATATAAAATGGTCAGAAATTAATGAAGAATTAAACAAGATTGGGATAACATTTTCGTAAGTGATGACATAAGGGTAAATACGGAGATATTATATAAAATATTGGAGAAAATAGTGGAAAAATATACCGAAGAAGAAAAGTAAAACATCATTCATGCATACCAAGAGACAGAAGGATCTTGTTCCAGAAAATCAGAAAGTGGAAAAAAGGTCTTGCAAAAGAAAAAAATGCATGGAAAGTTTATAGAACTAAAAAGTAAGATAGAAAATGCAGAACAAAAGAGTTATACAATCAAAAGAAAATGAAAAACGGGACTTGGAAGAAAAAAACCCC
Source organism: Macrobrachium nipponense (assembly GCF_015104395.2). Taxonomy (NCBI): domain Eukaryota; kingdom Metazoa; phylum Arthropoda; class Malacostraca; order Decapoda; family Palaemonidae; genus Macrobrachium; species Macrobrachium nipponense. The sequence continues at coordinate 2,364,772 of NC_061091.1, read as the reverse complement.
TATTAAATATCAAGCAAAACCCCAAACTATTATACTCATATGCGAAGAAGATGAATAAAAGAAGAATAGAAATAGGACCTCTGAGAATTGAAGGGAGATTAACGAATGAAAAAATGGAAATTTGCAACATACTGGCAGAACGATATAAGAGAGAATTCACCCCTAGAATAGATAATGAAGATAATGATATAGAAGTAAGGGAAGAAAATAGTGAATATTTAGCTGACATAGAAATTAATGAAGCTGATATTGTGCAGGCAATTAATGAAATTAAAAATGGAGCTGCTGCAGGGCCGGATGGAGTCCCTGCTATTTTGTTAAAAGAAAGTAGTTCATTCTATCGCAAAGCCACTTGCAATATTATTAAGACAAAGTGTAGATACAGGCAAGATTTATGATGAGCACAAATTAGCATATATCACCCCTACTTTCAAAAGTGGATCAAGACTAGAGGCAAGTAATTATAGGCCTGTGAGTCTAACATCACATATTGTGAAAGTGTATGAAAGGGTAATGAAGAAAAATATTATGAAACTATTAATAAAAAATAATTTGTTTAATATAGGACACACGGTTTCGTACCCGGAAAAAAGTACACAAACCCAACTGTTAGTCCACCGTGAGAACATATTCAAAAATATGAAAAGCGGAAATGAAACAGATGTGGTTTATTTAGACTTTGCAAAAGCTTTTGACAAAGTAGACCATTAATATATTAGCAAAGAAAATTAGAAAACACAATATCGTAGATAAAGTAGGAAGATGGTTAAAAGAATTTTACACAACAGAAAAAAAACAGATAGTTATTGCAAACGATGAGAAATCGGATGAAACCAAGGTAATATCCGGTGTGCCACAAGGTACGGTGCTAGCTGCAATATTGTTTGTTATTATGATTGAAGACATAGACAGTAATGTTAAGGATTCGGTCGTGAGTAGTTTCGCTGATGACACAAGAATAAGTAGAGAAAATTACTTGTGATGAAGATAGGAACGCTTCTACAAAGAGTGACCTTAACAAAGTATATGATTGGGCAGAGGTAAATAGGATGGTATTTAACTCTGATAAATTTGAATCAATAAATTATGGAGACAGAGAAGAAAGCTATAGCATATAGGGGACCTAATAATGAGACAATCACAAATAAGGAAGCAGGGTTAAAGACATGGTGTGATGATGAATAGGAACATGTTATGCAATGATCAAATAGCCAATTCTGTTGGCAAAATGTAAAGCAAAAATGGGAAATGTTGTTACGGCACTTCAAAACAAGAAAAGCTGAAACACATGATTATGCTTTATAAAACATATGTTCGTAGTCCACTTGAATATTGCAATATGATATGGTACCCACACTATCAAAAGGATATTGCACAAATAGAGAGTGTACAAAGGTCCTCCTTTACAGCTAGAATAGAAGAATTAAGGACCTAGACTACTGGGAAAGACTACAATCCTTAATTATATAGTCTAGAAAGGAGAGGAGAACGCTACATGATAATTCAGGCATGGAAACAAGATAGAAGGAATAACAGAAAATATCATGGAACTAAAAATATCAGAAAGAGCAAGCAGAGGTAGATTAATAGTGCAAAAACTATACCAGGATAAGGAAAGCACAGGAAAAAAACATACCATAAGGAAAGCACAACATTAATCCACTACGCACCAGCATCGATAATGCAGCGTCTATTCAATGCGTTGCCAGCTCATCTGAGGAATATATCAGGAGTGAGCGTAGATGTGTTTAAGAATAAGCTCGACAAATATCTAAACTGCATCCCAGACCATCCAAGATTGGAAGATGCAAAATATACCGGAAGATGTACTAGCAACTCTCGGTAGACATTAGAGGCGCACACTGAGGGACCTGAATGGGCAACCCGAACGAACTGTAAGGTGTAAGGTCTGTAAGGTCTCTCTCTCTCTCCAATGCGACGTTTCGTCCAGATCTACAGGACATCTTCCAGCAATGACTGCTGAGGGACTGGATTCCAGTGACGAGTTCTTCTCCTTATATACTGTTGTTGTGAGCTCTCAAGTACAGTCTGGAGAACACCTGGGGCAGGTTGAATTTAACCTATAACAAAATATTTCGTAAATAATTTAGAAGACAGCTGGATGATATGTCGTTAATTTCCTTTCAGTAATTCTAATTTTCTCCTCTCCTCTGATGAGATGTCAATATTTATCTCATTTATGGGAAGTTATTCTATTGTCGAAACACACTGGAAATAATGTCTTTTTTCAAAGTAATTGTTCATCATTAAACATCTGTCTCTCCGTTGGTAATCACTGCTATCTTATGAAGATGAAAAAGTATATAACTAATTACTTGCCTTTTAATTTTTCTCTCATTCTTCTCTTTCAAATTCCATATCTTTTGAAATGATCAGCAAAAAAAAAAAAAAGTGACTAAAGAGACTCTAATGTTATATAGAATTGGAATTGTTCTCACAGAGAAAATGGATAAAGGGATGATAGAAACACATATAAGAAAGCCAATGATTTTCTTTATTTCAGTTCTGTCTCAATATTGGCGACCTCAGTCAGCACCTCACTTGTTTAATACTAGTTTTACTTACAGCATATAAGCCTAGAATACATATGTAGAAGTACATTTCAAATACTGCTTAATAGAGAGTAAACTTAGGTATGTGGTCAGTTCCAGAAATTTAAATAGTATAAATAGGGAATAAATAAAGTGTTAATGTGAAGACGTCGAGAATCTTTCGCCATATTTGCGCAGGAACGAACTTTGTTAGAGGATGGTAGACTGTAACAACTTAAGATACTATTTACAGTAGAGTGAATTATATATATTTTTT
>NC_061091.1:2336943-2356943 GCF_015104395.2 Macrobrachium nipponense | reverse complement strand
TCCCCTTTTTTCTTTTTTTCCTCCCTTTGAAGAGAGGGGAACTGGTCTCCTGGATAAGGAGCATGGCCCTGGAAGTGTAGTTGGACTGGAAATTATTTATTAGTACACTAATAGGAGGAGACTGTCAGTGAGGAAAACTAATTATTATTATTATTATTATTATTATTATTATTATTATTATTATTATTATTATTATTATTATTATTATTATTATTATTATTATATTAGAAACATGTCTTGTTGAAAATGATTGCTGTTTTAGCTCCATCAATTTTATAATAGTCTTCTCTATTTTCCTTATCACTCATAGACTTTTCTGTGTTGCACAACAAGACATGTTTGAGAGAGGGTCTGCTCCCAAAATATACAAGGAACAGTAATGATGATCAATAAACATACTGTATTAGTCGATAACCATGAGATGTCCAGGCAGTAGATGTGTATAGAAGAATTAAGAAATATACTGATATAACAAAAGAAGAGTAAATTATTTCCTTCCAAGAATTTAATAAACAAGTTCTCGTGTAGTAGCATCTCTGAGCAGTTTCAAAATCGTCAGAACATGATCTCCAGTTTCTTTAGCACCGTAGGGTTGGTAGTGCCGTTACTGCACCTCACGGGGTACACTGTAGGCAATTACTAAAGGCTCATGGCAGAGTCCCTTCTAAGGCCCCTAAGTGCAACCCTTTTTTATTCCTTTTACTGCACCTCCATTCATATTATCTTTCTTCCATCTTGGTATCCATTCTCTCCTTACAATTATTTCATAGCGAAAATGCTTTGAAGTTTTCCTCCTGTTACACCTTTCAAACCTATTTACTGTCAATTTCCTTTCTAGGGCTGAATGACCTCATAGGACCCAGTGCTTGGCCTCTGGCCTAGCATATGTATTCCATTCCATTCCAGTTCTCATGGACTTTTTTTTCGAGGTTCAATGAACACAGCGAGAGTGGACTGAAGTTTATATTATTACTGAATCTTATGAAGTCTGGTTGCCACTATGGGAACATATAATTGTAGAAAGCTTTTAGAGTGTCTCTTAATCAGGGTTGGCATTGATTGAATCAAACTGATTTAATCAAGTGATTAAATAATTGATTTATTCATTTAAAAAATCATGTTTTTTATTATTATTTCATTTTAATTTGAAAGCAAACAAATTGAAAATTATGGTTTGGAGGTTAATAAAATCTTAAGCATAACTGTGCTGCATCTATTTATTTTGATATAAAAGAAAATTGCAAGTACTACATACTTTAGGCCAGAACTGGAAACCTTAAAGATGAATCAATAGTAATTCTGTCATAAAATACATTTTCAGGATTAAATGGAGTGAAAAAACATCTAACAAAAAAAAAAACCAAAAAAAAAAAAAATGAAATCACTCATTTTTTAATTTTTTAAAACTTTTTATTAGAAAAAAAATCACCAACCCTGCTCCCAATCACACTAGATTTTTGTGCTTACTCAGGGAGTTAACTTACAAACTACTTTGTTGTTCTTGTTATGGAGGTGTTAGGAAAAGTCCGCGGAAAAGCCTAAAAAGGTCTGAAAAGGGTGTTTTGCGTTTGAGTTAAAGATACAGGGGTTTTAGGATGGGATATTTATGATTTATTTATTAGAATGAAAGTGTGTAAAAATAAATAATGTACATGTTAAACAGTATAGAACAAACCCTTAGTTCTAAAAATAAAAAAAAGTAGCGTATTTATTTTAATTTTCGTCGGCGAAACAAGGCGCTACTAGAACTTAGATTTTTTAGCACGAGCCTCAAGCAAGATGGAGGTCGGATCACGCCTTGTACTATTATACACTCAGAAACCCGTTTTCCTCTCGGAAACGTCAATTGGAACGAAATAAATCATATGGAAATTAAAAAATACTGCTCGAACAACTGCCATCCCTTTGAAGGTCTCTTCCCTTTTGTTGTTAAATTGCTTCAGATTTTATTCCTGTTAGAATTTTGTATTGAAGAGACGGACCGTAACTGTATTTTGGGGGGGGGGGGGGGGGGGGGTGGGGGGTGCTTTTGGAATAGTTTAATTTTGTTGAGGACTCATGAAAGGAGAGCTTTGTTGTGAACGTATTTGAAACGGAATTTCATTTCACGAATTTGTCTGGGGGAATTTCGCTGTTATTTTGTGAGTTCCTGCTGCGAAGGAGACAAGACACAAATAACATTTCCATTTATTGTGAAGGATAATTTTTTTTCTGAATTCATTTTTTTTCAATTTCTTCCCTTTTTCCAGTAAACTCACTTAACCATTTTGTGGATTTGTAATGGAAAATTTTGTTTCTGAATTAATTTTGTTTAATTTCTTCGTTTTTTCTACTAAACTCACTTAACCATTTTGTGGAGTTGTAATGGAGAATTTTCTTTTTTAATTGTTTTCAATTTTCTATTTTTTCCCAGTAAAGTTACTCAACCATTTTCTGGATTTGCAATGAAAATTTTTTTTCTTTATTCATTTTCAAAAATGTTCTCGTTTTTTTCCAGTAACTCTACTAAACTAACTTAACCACTTTGTGGATTTGTAATGGAAAAGTTTTTTCTTTGATAATTTTTTAAAAATTTTCTTACTTTTGCCAGTAAACTCACTTAACCATTTGTGGAACGTGGCTCAGACAGACTTTTAAAAGTTTTCAGGGTATTAGATAACCCTGTGTTTATTAAAAGCTATTGAGGTGCAGTTAACTCGCCAGAAAAGTTTCAAGAAGCGGCTTCCATCTCCTCTCCTTACATTTCATTGAGCAATGATACCAGACTTCCATTATTTTGGGGTTTGGGGGCTGTGGGGTAGGGGGGCATCTTCCGACTTCTTAAAAGAAACCACAAAACTCCTTCTGCACGATTGTGAGAGTTAATGAAATCTACACAACCGTCTTGATTCGTAAACGAATTTGCGAAAACTTTATTTTAGTTTCATGTAAAAGAAAACTATTATAAATACGGCTAATTGTCTCTCCATTCCGCACGTTTTCTGTCCGCTCTCATATCTTAAATTCTACCGAGGGTAGAGGGCTGCAAATTGGTATGTTGATCATGCACCCTCCAGTCACCAAACATACCAAATTGCAGCCCTCTAACCTTAGTGGTTTCAATTATATTTAAGGTTAAGGTTAGCCGTGCCTGAAAGTTTCATGCACCGCGGCTGAGAGTTTCATATGTAAGTGTTTACATAATAAAAATATGGAATGTTAGTCCATATATATAAAAGATTGCTTGCAGGAATGTGATCAGACTAGAGACGCTAAAGATGACGTATACAAGAAGTATGTAGGCTAAGATAACATGCCGTCACCTGTAGTCATTCAATTGTTTATAAACATTAGTCCAAGCTCCCTGCTTGAGACAACTACCCCGACCTATAATTCAAACGGCCTACGTGATCTGTAGCGTGTCTCATTTTGTGTTCGTATGAAACTATGTCATTTGTATGTATGTTCATATGTTCGAACTACTGTCTGTTCCTTCATAACTTGTAACAGAGATGGTAGACGAGCAGAACAGAGTTAGCTATCGTCATTAGAAGACCTGTACCTCTTTACCTAAGCTTTATCATGTAGAGGAATAGGATTAGCCATCATCATTGGCAGAAGCGATCAAGCTATCGTTATTAGAAGACTTGTACAATCATATCTGATCTTCAGCATGTAAAACTTCAGAAGAATACATATAGTTTTATATTTCGTGTTTTCTACAAGAACCTCCTCACCATGAGTTTAACACATCGTCGTAATAACCAACAAGATAATACCGACTTCGTAAATGATGTACAAACCCCCAGACACTCCATTGAAGATGGAAGTGCAATACCAACCGACTTAGCGTAAGATTATCGCTAGTCTAACATTACCTCATAGGGCGCCTTATAATACAAGGCACAAGCCCTAATACATATAGCCTTATACGCAGTACAGAAAACTCGATTGCATTTTTGACTCGCTTTAATCAATGTTAGTTATGAGTTATTTGAAGATATCTTAATGTAGATTAGTATGCAAAGCTTCTAGAGTATTCCAGGAAGATATACTAAGAAAAATGTATCTAATTTTCATGAATTATTTGATTTAAGTGTTTAGTATGGTATTCCATCTTTTTTGAAGTGGATTATTTCATTTCCGCTATGAACATATTAAATTGACTGCCTTGCTTATAATGAGTATTAGTTAGTTATTCTGTTTTAGTAAAAAAACAATTTTTTTTTCGCCAGCTGACAAATCCAGAAATAATTACACGATTCTATCTGGGAAAAATGAGAATTCATTACATGAGTTTTCCACTAGGATATCATATTAAACGGTAGGAGAGAGAGAGAGAGAGAGAGAGAGAGAGAGAGAGAGAGAGAGAGAGAGAGAGAGAGAGAGAGACTTCATTTGTATAAGTGCAACGACTTTAATAACTGTGTATCAAAAGAGATGGACAACATGCCCGTAACCAGACTTTTTTTTTTTTATGGACCTTTTCTTCTATAAATATCATTGCATATATAGGTATATATCACATTCCTATTATCACTCTTGTATTTCCCACCATTAAAGAATGATGTTAATGTTTAATAACAAAATTAAAAAAAAAAAAAGAAGACTTGCTAAATGTTAATGCACTATTCTTCTATTGCTTAACGTGAATGATGGAGAAACACAATTTTGATACGCACATATAGTTCTTTATTAGATCCAAGACGTTAACATCGATATGGTTATATTGTTAGGCGTTTATACATGTAGACTTGACGTATGTAGCGTAACTTGAAGTGATGTGATGTGATGTGATGTGATGTGGTTCAATTACTATGGATAAATGAAAAAGAAATCAACGTATGAATAATATGCTAATTTATACAAAATTATTAAGTTAGATAACTAAGACTGATAGAAACAATATGCAAAACTTAATTAAGCAAATTATGCATGTATAACGGCTCATTGCAAAAAGCTAATACACAAAGTCAATATAATTAAGGCTCATATAAAGGCATACGTTATATACCATGTAGGCTTACAAATGGGAAAAAGATGAATCCGCTATTCTAAAACAGTACAATAGGCGCTTTACTTACAATTGTGTTCCTATAACAAACGGTCCAAATATTCCTCAGTAAATACCAACTTTCGTTATATTCGTTATATCCGTTCTGTATGAAATCTCTTTTTAAACTGATAAGTTTCCTCATTTGTTTACAGGAAGACACTGTCGATTACCAAAAAGTTCACGTGACCGAGAACTATGCGTAAATTAGCTAAAACAACCCAACACCAAGTAAACCATTATTATGGCCGAGCGTAGACTCGAACCAGCAAACTACCACACAGCAAACCTTAACATTAACCATCGCGATAACTAGACAACACGAACATTATTTACAGTTGATCGTGGGCATCAACACTAAAAAACAAATACCAAAACCAAAAGATTGTTTTATTTATGACTTCGTAAATACAATTCAGTGAAAAGGTTAGTCACAGAAGATATGGACTTCCAGAATTTTTTTTTTGGTGGGGAGGGGCGTTCGACCGCCCGCCCCCCTCACCCCCTTCCTCGATACAGGCCTGGACGAAGATGGAGAGAAAGATGGGAATTTGGCAGTAGAGAAATAGTGATTCCCGGAAGGTGCTCTTACAAGACGTGTTTTCCAGGAACCAGTGTATTCCTAAAAAGGTCTATAAATCAGAGTAGGAATCGGACATCCATTGAGGATTGATGGATGGGTAACTTTTGTAGAGGGAATTGTATGAATTGACGACACATCCGGCCACTATATCAATCAATACAGAACCCCATCTTTGTCTCTGACACTTGGAACTTGAAATTCGCCTCCCCATATGGGGGTTATTGCCGTCAGTGCACCTTGCACGGTGGACTGTAGGCGTTACTTCAGGTTCTGTGCAGCGTCCCTTCGGCCCCTAGCTGCAACTACTTTCATTCCCTTTACCGTACCTCCGTTCATATTCTCTTTCTTCCACCTTACTTTCCACCATCTCCTATAGTTGATTCATATGCAATTGCTTTGAGATTATCCTCCTGTGACACCTTTGAAACATTTCTACCATCTATTTACCTCTCAGCGCTCAATGAACTCATAGGTCCCAGCGCTTGGCATATGACCTAAATTTTATACTCCATTCCCTTGGTGCTAACTTGGGGACGGTACTTAACGTCTTAAAGGTCAAACTTGCTTCTGGGCCTTCCTATGTTACCGGCATTTTAGATGGCATGGATATTCTTATCATTTTTTAAAACTCTTGTATATTTTACCGTCATTTTAGATGGCATAAAATATACTTATAGATTTCCAGAACTCCTTTATGAGAAAATGCCTCTATTAATCAGCTTGTGACGCCAGTTTTAATAGCCACAATTCAATCAGTCATTCGTTAGTGCGTTTGCAATCTCACACGAGAGTTTTGACTGAAACGTAATCAGGGCTAATTACATTGTTTTTTTAACAGTTAAACTATAAAAGGGCCCAAGTAGTTTTGACTGAAATGTAATCAGGTCTAATTACGTTGTTTTTTTTAACAGTTAAACATAAAAGGGTCCAAATCTTTGATCAGGTATTAGGTAGCTTATGATTAAAAGTAAAAAAAAAAGTTAGCTGACGTTCATGGTTTCCCCAAGATGGATTGATTGATTGATTGTGAATTATATCTGGCGTTACAATCCCAAGATGGAAATTAACAATCAAGGATGAGAGACAAAGTGAAGACTTGGGACTTTAATAAGGATGGATTATTGCAGCCGTTATCTTTGATACCTCTCTCTCTCTCTCTCTCTCTCTCTCTCTCTCTCTCTCTCTCTCTCTCTCTCTCTCATACCCAAAGAGATTTTTTCCTCAAATTCTTATGTAGTTTGAGGTATCGTCGACTTTTAAAAGTGATGCCCGTAAAAGATCATATTATGGGTTATATGATCAATCGATTGATAGATATTTGTATATATACCGACAATGTTTCCCCCAATATATTCATCATATGATATATACTAATAAAGTTCTCTTTAATCTATAATGTTTTCATGGCTGGCATACATTGTAAGTTTCTCATAGAAATTAGAGTATATTAATGGATGAAAGTGTAAAGTTTTATCTTATTTAGGTAAAATGCAATACAACTTTACCTCCAGTCCTCTCTAACGTGGGTTCTTGTAGAGACAAGGCCGGGATACCGAAGAGCTCTCGCTACCTGAACTGTGGGTTATCGGCAGAGTTTAGACCTTTGACCCGTCTTTTATCTGGAAGGGCAAACGTTCCTTGCCCTGGGAGTAATCCTCCCTGGAACGCTGGAACGCTGGATTCCACTGACGACTGGCTGGTCTTCATAATATCTTCTTGATGGAAGTAATTTGTTGTTGCCTCGTGTCAAGACTTGTAATAAGGTGGCGAAATATTTACGATGCTGGAAGCCCTGAAAAGAGCCCTTAGCTGCAACCTCCTTTATTACTTTTACTGTACCTCCTTTCTTATTCCCTCTCTTCCGTCTGATTTTCCACCCTTCAGAGTACAGATGCTTTGAGATTTTTTTTTTTTTTTTTTTTTTTTTTTTTTTTTTTTTTAGGTTTCTCGTTGGACGAGTCGGTCACGTGCTCGACTACCGATCTCAGGTACGGGTTCGATTCCCCGGGCTTCTGCCAACAGGGAATCAGAGGAATTTATTTCTGGTGATAGAAATTCATTTCTCGATGCGGTTCGGAGCCCACAATAAGCTGTGGGTCCGTTGCTAAGTAACCAATTGGTTCCTAGCCACGTGAAAAATATCTAATCCTTCTGGCCATCCCTTGGAGAGCTGTTAATTAATCAGCTCAGTGGTCTGGTTAAACTAAGATATACTTAACTTTTCCTCCTGTTTCGCCTTTGAAACCCTCTAAGGCCCCAGCGATTGGCCTTTGGGCTAATTTCTATATTCTATTGTATTCTGGAATGTTGAAGGTCAAACAGTGCTGGAATTCTGGAATTCATGGGTTTCCGAATACTCCTCTTCGTCCCCTTACGAAATGTCATCCACTTTCTGGCTCCCTCTTCCTTGATGGGCATAAACTCGAAGAAATGGGGCTGTGCGCTCCCTTTCCGCCCCCTTTTCATATCTCGTTTCCTGCGGCTTTGGTCTGAAATGACATTAGTTCTGTCTGTTGTGTCTCTTCGGAAAGAAGAAGAAATGATTGATGGCCAATCGTCCTGTTTTCCGTCTTCTGTGAATTTATACCCTAAAGAAGCAGTAGTAGATCTGTTCTCTCCCTCTGTTTTGGGTCCTGGTTTATTTTGGGACGTCAAGTCTGCCGTCTTTTCGTCCTCTTCAAGCTAGAATAATAATAATAATAATAATAATAATAATAATAATAATAATAATAATAATAATAATAATAATAATAATAATAATAATAATAATAATAATATTTTGTTAAAGAGCATGGGAGCATCAGTGGAATTGGTTTTATATATGTTCTTTTCAATTCTCATTATTTTCTTCTCATCAGGGCTGAGAAGAAAATAATAAGAAGAATTGAAAAGACCATATATAAAGTCAGTTCCACTGATGCTGCCATCCTCTTTAGCAAAATATGTTTGAGAGAGGGTCTCCTACCTTCAAATAATAATAATAATAATAATAGATTAATAATAATAAGTAATAATAATAATAATAATAATAATAATAATACAATAGCTGTTTCAACGGCATTTAATTTATATTGAATCTTCTCAATTCTTCTTATTATCTTTTTCTCGTCAGCATGTAGCTGGTGTATTAATTTCCTAAGGACGTAAAGATTTTCATTTTTGTCTTAGGTTTATTCCTCTAACGTGTCGACAGCGCACAGGCAGTCCATCTATGAGAGTTTGACAGTAAAGTGAATTAAGATACGTTTTTTACAAGTATTTATAACCCCGGCGGTGAAATGTCTCCCCCACTACAAAAAAAAGTGATAAAAGAGCCTCGTATTTATTATAAAAATTAAAAACATGAAAACCAGCCAGCTGCTCTTAGAAACAAACCGGCGTCCCAGAAACGTCTTTGAAGAGGAGTGTCATCTACGAAGTCACATGCTCGGTGGATGGATGCCACCATTCTTATATCGATGACACCACCAGACTCTCCAAGCGGTCTCTCCTCCCACCTTCAAGAAGGGCCATTTTCATTTACTATAAGGAAAAACATAACAGGAGACCAGAAAGGCTGAGCTGAGGCTTATAACGAACATACAAATTATTGACCATGCACCGGACCGGAAACGCCTACGTTATCTTGAAGCATTACAAATACTAGAGAAAAAACCGACTATCAACACGGTAAAAGAAACAGAATTTCTTCCCACCATCATAAGAAGAAATAGCACAAGAAACCAACCGACTCCGTAACCCCCACGAGAGAGAGAGGAGAGATCGAGGGGGTAGAAACAGAGAGAGAGAGAGATAGAGAAAAAGAGAGAGGAAGAGAAAGAGAGAGAGAGGAACAAGCAGAAAGAGAAAGAGAAAGAGAGAGAGGAACAGGCAGAGAGAGCAAGAGAGAGAGGGAGAAGGAGCGAACGAGAAAGAAAGAGAGAGAGAGAGAGAGAGAGAGGAAGAGAGAGAGAAAGAGAGGAAGAAGCAGAGAGAGAAAGCGGGAGAGAACGAGCAGAAGATATGTTAACTCCACAGCCTGCCGCCCAAGAGGTGGGTACCCCAACCAACACCCAACCGACGCTAATAACTCCGTCCAGACGACGGAGATCTGAACGCCTCAGGGAGAGAGATTTCGTTACATCCAACGACCAATTAAATCCTGCCCACCGACCCGCCACCGATTGTACGCGACCTTGCATTGCTATAAATACTTGTAAAACGTATCTTAATTCACTTTACTGTAAACTCTCATAGATGACTGCCTGTGCGCTGTCGACACGTTAGAAGAATAAACCTAAGACAAATGAAAATCTTTACATGTCATTAGGAAACTTAAAACACCAGCTACATGCTGACGAGAAAAAGATAATAAGAAGAATTGAGAAGATTCTATATAAATTAAATGCCGTTGAAACAGCTATTGTATTCAATGCTACTACCCTCAGAGAAGGCCTCCTTCCTAATAATAATAATAATAATAATAATAATAATAATAATAATAATAACTAATAATAATAATAAATAATAATAATAATAATTAACTAATCATTTAACAAGGTCTGCTTTAAATAGCAGAACAATAATTATTTGCAAGACAACTCTCTTATCCTTATTTGTTTCATCACATTCAAACTTATTAAGCCAACTGAAAGGACTGGATTCAAATAAGCAATTCCCGCTCACTTTACTTACTGGGGAATTGCAGCCTTATTTGAAAGCATGTTATGTTGTTGGAGTTTCCGTTGTCTAGAAGAAAAAAAAATAGCTTTCTGAATCTTTCGTCTTCTCTTTATTTGAGTCTAGAGACATTTGAGATAGGACGCTATATATAGATTATATATATATATATATTATATATATATATATATATATATATGGTATATATGAGGTATATATATAACCATACATAAATATATACCTATTATATATGTATATGTATATATATATAATATATATATATATATTAATATATATTTATATATCATCTATATATATATATATTTATATATATATATATATATATATATATATATATATATATCTCTCTCTCTCTATATATATATAGTATATATATCTATACTATATATATATATATATTATATATATTATATAATAGACATCATTTTCAAAGTGTCTAACAAAGAATTTTATTGAAATATTTCCCCTTTGTGATTTTAGCTTCCATTTCTGACGAGACAAAGTCGGTTATTAATTCCCCACTTTTTAAAATCCAGCTTCCTCATGAATTGAGTCCTCGTGGGATGAAACTCTGTTGTTTTGATGTTTTCCATCATTTCAGATATTCCTCCGCTCTATGGAAAATGAAAAAGCATTCAAAATAAGGCCACGAATTGTTATTTGTCTGAAGAGACTCAGAGATGTCGCAAATCCTGCAGTGGTTGCATAACTCCATCATAAAAGCGTTCTTGAAGATGTCCTTCAGGATTGAAATTGTATTTCAGAATTCACTCATGATTGGCTTTTGTCCCCATTATTATTTTCCTATAACCTCAGAAGGAGACCCTCTCGTAGGCAAGTTTTGTTAAAAAATGGTTGCTGCTTCAGCGCTAGTAATCTTGTAGAGAGTCTTCTCTATTTTTCTGATCGCAGCTTTCTCTCTGTTATTTAGACTGGTGAGCAACGCACTAAAGGGCATGGTAAAATTTGGTAGAGTAATTTTCGGTGTTTGTTATTGCTTATACAATGTGCGCTCTCTCTCTCTCTCTCTCTCTCTCTCTCTCTCTCTCTCTCTCTCTCTCTCTCCTCTTTCCAACGCGACGTTTCGTCCAGATCTACAGGACATCTTCCAGCAATGACTGCTGAGGGACTGGGTTCCAGTGGCGAGTCCTTCTCCTTATATCCTGTGGTTGTGGGCTCTTCAAGTACGGTCTGGAGAACACCTGGGGCAGGTTGAATTTAACCTATAACAAAATATTTCATAAATAATTTAGAAGACAGCTGGATGATATGTCGTTAATTTCCTTTCAGTAATTCTAATTTTCTCCTCTCCTCTGATGAGATGTCAATATTTATCTCATTTATGGGAAGTTATTCTATTGTCGAAACACACCGGAAATAATGTCTTTTTCCAAAATATTTGTTCATCATTAAACATCTGTCTCTCCGTTGGTAATCACTGCTATCTTATGAAGATGAAAAAGTATATGACTAATTACTTGCCCTTTAATTTTTCTTTCATTCTTCTCTTTCAAATTCCATATCTTTTGAAATGATCAGTAAAAAAAATGTATTAAAGAGACTCTAACGTTATATAGATTTGGAATTGTTCTCACAAAGAATATAAATAAGGGGATGATAGAAACACATTTAATAAAGCCAATGATTTTCTTTATTTCAGTTCTGTCTCAATATTGGCGACCTCAGTCAGCACCTCACTTGTTTAATACTAGTTTTACTTACAGCATATAGCCTAGAATACATATGTAGAAGTACATTTCAAATACTGCTTGATAGAGAGTAAACTTAGGTATGTGGTCAGTTCCAGAAATTTAAATAGTATAAATAGGGAATAAATAAAGTGTTAATGTGAAGACGTCGAGAATCTTTCGCCATATTTGCGCAGGAACGAACTATGTTAGGGGATGGTAGACTGTAACAACTTAAGATACTATTTACAGTAGAGTGAATTATATATATTTTTTACATCGTACTATCTTGACAACTATACAACATCTATTATTACGCGCAGAAACTACTTCCAGATTGGCATCTTAGCACCTCCTAAGTACTCACAAATAAATATAAGCACAGGCTTCTTCCTAAACCCAGGCTCCCAAGCTACAAGACGGGAAAATTTGGCACGCAAGGACTACTAATTATGTACATATTCATTCGTTTGACCTATTGATAGTAACGGATCCAGTGGCCTCGTAGCGGTGGACTGCAGGCGTGAAATGGGAGATCACATTTGAAACTCTCTCCGGCGACTTCACAGAAACAGTACGCGAGAGAGATACTTGTGATGGTTTACGGGGAGCTAGGGCTGGGGCTGGGGCTGGAGCTGGAGCTGGAGCTGGGGCTACTGGCTTGGGAGCAGCGATGGATTTAGCTCTAATGGGAGCAGCTGGAACTGCAGGTGCTGGTACTGTGGGAGCATTTCGAGAGCCTTTGCTGATGACAACGCTGCCTGTTGCTTCATACCTGTGATCAGCTGGATTAAAGTGGGAAATTACGCTGGAAGCTCTTTCAGGGGTTTTGATAGAAACTGTGCGGGAGAGAGATAATTGGGACTCGGCCTGTGGTGCCGGGGCTTGGACCTGTACTGGAGCTCTTACGATGGCAGGCTGAGGAGCCCGAACAACAGGTTCTTGAACTATCAGACGTCTTGGTGTTTGAGATTCTTGGTTGATAACGACAGATCCAGTTGCTTCATATCTGTGGTCAGCAGGAGTGAAATGAGAGATTACACTGGAAACTCTTTCGGGGGTTTTTACTGAGACAGTACGTGACAGTGATGACTGGGCCCTAGATGATGAGGAGATTGACTTTGCATTAGATGAAAGAGCTGCTGCAATTGGTTGACTGCGGGCAGGGGCAGGGGCAGGGGCAGGGGCAGGGGCAGGGGCAGGTTCAGATCTAGGGGCAGATACAGGAGCGGGGATTGCTGGTTGTGGTGATCTTACCCACAAATGTATCAACAGATTTTCGTGATCCAGAAGAACCGCTGTTTATGGCAACGGATCCCGTAGCCTCATACCTGTGGTCAGCTGGTGTGAAGTGGGAGATAACGCTGGATTGTCTCTCAGGGGTTTTCACCGAGACTGTACGTCTTAGAGATTTTTCATCGGAAGAAAATGATTGTTTTTTCTGTGACACAGATTTTACAACTGCTGGAGCCACTCTTTCGGGTGCTTGAACTGCAATTTTGCGGATTTGAGGGGGTGCAACAGCAGGAACCACTCTTGCTGCACCAGAAGAAGCAGATCTTGAACCTTGATTGATATGAACAGATCCAGTTGCTTCATACCTGTGATCTGCTGGGGTAAAGTGTGATATTACGCTTGAAACTCTCTCTGGAGTTTTGATTGATACAGTTCTACTAAGAGAAGATTGGGATCCCGAGGAAACAGCTTGAGATACTGGAAGCTGTACTGAGGATGGTGCAGGGGCAGGAGCAGCTGGCACAGAAACAAATGATGCTTGTGATGATTTTGATGATGCTGAAGAGGAGGATTTTTGATTAATGTTTACACTCCCAGTGGCTTCAAACCTGTGATCGGCTGGTAAGAAATGGGAGACAACACTGGATTGTCTCTCAGGAGTTTTGATTGAGACAGTGCGAGACAATGAGGACTGGAATGAGCTTGATGAACTGGCAGGTGCAGAGGCTTGTTGGGATGAGCTTGATGATCCAGACGCCTGCTGGGATGACCTTGATGATCCAGAGGCCTGCTGGGATGAACTTGAACTAGAGGATTGAAACTCAGCAGAACCGAAATCTTGTGCTCTTGATTCTTCAGAAGATGCTTGGTTGATTGTCACTCTTCCTGTTGCATCGAAACGGTGCTCATTGGGGGTAAAGTGGGATATCACGGAGGACACCCTCTCTGGAGTCTTAATTGAAACTGTTCTAGAAAGGGATGACTGGGAAGATCTTGAACCAGAACTGCCAGATGCGCTTGATTGTTCTGAGGCCGCAGCTGATGAACTGGATGCTGACGAAGACAAAGAATGAGACGAGCTTAATCTTTGGCTGCTTGCTCCTGATGCAAAAATGCTCTTGGCAGAGCCAGAGGAGCTTGAGCCCTGGCTCTGTGACCTTGAAGAGGAAGAGTGAGATGAACCAGAATCACGGATGACAGAGAAGCCATTAACGTGAGCTTCGGGTCCCATTGACATCGACATTGCTGGCACGGACCCGGACGATGATGACCTTTCAGTTTTCAGTGCTTCAGCAAAGGAATCAGCAAACAAGGCAGCTGAATTCTGGTCGAAGTTCATTGCTGTGGATTCAACGAATTGGTTGTTGACCCCTGAAACAGCAAAGTCGGAAAACCTGGTGATTCCCTTGTTGGAGAACACTGTGGCAGGAGCGAAGATGTCGGGCCTTAGTTTCTTCATAGCGATGCCTGAATCCCTGCGGGTAACTGTGACCTGTAATCAGTACAGAGGGTTAGTTAGACAATAACAGAAATTTCTACCAGATTACTATTGACATAGCTTAGGTTCAGAAAAAATAACTTTCATCACAAAGATTTAAATGAAAAAAAAAAAACTTCAATAACATACATACCAATAGTCTCTGAAAGAAAAAGGAAGAGATTTCGTTTCACAAATTTTGTCCTTTGCAAAATTTTACCTCCTGTTGGTAATTGACGGAGTATTGAGTCATTAATTCTTAAAAATGAAAGTAATGCGTAGTCGAATTTAAGATGCTTATTTAAGATGCTGCATTATGTTTTCTGGATTTTATAAGTTGAATTTTAGGATTTTTTAGAAATTAGACCTTGAACGATAAGGGTTAGTTCTGATGCAAAGAAATGTTATCACCTCCAGTGAGCCCTTTACCAAATGCATTATACTCTTGGAACTTTTGATATATGAATAGCAGGTTATACATAGACCAACATATACACATACTGCGTTCACACAGTAACATACACACACGCAAACACACACACACACACACACACACACACACACACACACACATATATTATATATATATTATATATATATATATATATATATTATTATATATACACAGATTGTTATATATTTTTGCTACATAACTTTCTCCATCATAATAAACTCAAAATAACGAAGAAAACAATTGAAATAAAATGAAAGGAAGGATTCTCTAGAAAAAAAAGGCGGAATACTCAACAGAATAGAAAACAAACCACTATTTTAGTTACGAGAAAACTCTAAGTCAACTCGATAGAAATTACTCCCACTACAGTTATTAGTTACTTTACCCATCTCATATACGGAATAATTATTTATTACAACTTCCTATTTCCACTGTAGATGGATGGCCAAACGCTGATATTTCACCACCACTACTATTGCTACTACTACTACACTACTACTACTATCCACTCACAAACTTTATTCTCCATTCAACTAAACCCCTGCACCAAAGATAGGGAAATTACTATAGGTGAATACGTCTACGTACTGCACTACGGTTGGAAACTCGACCATTATCTCGCTAATTGCATACTGTGAATAGTTCATAAACTCATTAAGGCCAAAATAGCTTAGCACCACGAGTTAATGGTGTCTGCTAATTACTCTGTTGGTCACGAGACTACAAACAGGAAGCGTTCCGTAAGTCGTTGATCAATATTTACATACCTATGAAATGACAAAATCAGTGTAAAGCTTGCGTTTGCTTCCACTGAGCTTATAAAGGCTTTTTCTTTTCATGTTATTATTAAAATCTATGAAATTTTTTATGTTTGTAACAGGCAAACAGTGTTCAGTCTAGGTCTAGGTGAGTTTAACTTATGGCGTGGGGTGCTTCACGAGTTCACGTTATGGTGCACGTGAGTTAAAGTTATGGCTTAGGGATCCTCTACATATGGTCTGGGTGATTGTGAGTTATGGCATAGGTAGTAAGGAGTTATGTTTTGGGTGATTTCCGAGTTATGGTACATGGAGTTGTAAGTGACAGTCAAGGAAGCTTCAAGTTAGCCTGTGGTCTAGGGGAGCTTCAAGTTAGCTTATGGTCTAAGGAGCTTCACGTTATGGTCTTGTAGAATTCAAGTTATAGCCTGGGGAGTATGAAGTTATGGTCTAGGAAGCTCTAGTTGACATCTTGGCGAGTTCAAGTTACGATGTAGGTGAGTTTCCAACCTTTACCACAGAGACAACTCAAGATGACTAACCATGCAAGAGAATTCTATAGCCCCAAAGACGTGTGAATATATCTACTATACTCTTCCATACAAAAAAAAAAAAAAAAAAAAAAAAAACGCATCAAAGGAGTAGATTGTTTCTGAATGCTGTATACAGGCGTGTACCTGGTATCCCTTGACTGGGTGGGCAATGTAGGTGTAGTTATACAGGTAGGCATCGGGGAGGAGAACCGTGTACCATCCACGGGTAATGCCATCTTCCCCTACCCACTCGTCACGACATTGGTAATTGGTGTTTTCGTGGTCCTCAACGCAAAGGTTGAAGTAGTACTCGTCCCGCACCTGAGAGGGGCATACAAGGAATACAGGTCTCTTCGGGTTTCTTTCTTTTGGGGGGGGGAGGGTTGGTGGGGGTGTGGATACAAGTGCCTTATAGTTCCTCGTGGCCGGCTCAGGGTAACATGCATGAATGTAGATTTTCTTTAAATTTCATTTAAATGGCATAATTCTCAGCGTTTATACATGTTTCATGTCGTAATTGCAAATTATATCGGTTTTGTATAATAGTTTAGATTGTGTACTTTTTGTATAATTTAAATTTACGTCTCGTGTAATTTTTTTAGATTAATAATGTTTCGCATTATTATTTTAAACTGATAATGTTTTGTATCATTATTTGAATTGTATGAGTTCTGTATCATTTATGTGACCATAGACGTTGTTATTTATGATTTTTGTAGAAGAATTTACATACTATTTTCTTGTAGTGTATAGGGCTAGTATTATATATGCTGCCACCTGTTTTTGTTTCAAGTATTGGATATGTCAATGACTGCGAAAACGCCTAAAAAATTGGTATTTCCAGAGAACTGTATATGTTCTAATTGCACAAGTGAGAGTGAAAAATATCGATGAAAGCATGCAACAGAAAATGAATCACATTGAAGTATTAAAAAATGATATTACTGTAAAATAATATTGGACAGGTTCGTAACTGAAATTAGTTGTTGCTTTATCTTGAATTTTTCTATATTTTTACGCAATTTTCGCAAGATAAGGAGCAGAGATAGCGGAGAGCACTAATGCTGTGTCTCCTTAAACGTATTACTGGCATCGATATAATATCTGATATTTTTGTTATCCTGGTAAATACTAAGCAGAATAAATAAGAAAATTTTTCTTACATTTTGTTCTAACTGCATACAAAGAATAAAGAAAAAATGAAATGGAAGGACAAGAATTGGTGTGCAATTTTAACAACTAAAAGTGCTACTTCAAATGGGTACATTCCATGCTGTTTCTATATGGCATGCGTAGCTACTTTTATTTTCTAAAGATAACCACACAGTGCTAGGAGAAAGCAGCTATATTTTCACTACAGAAATGTAACAGTTAGAGATTAACCTATGAAATCAAAAGTAAAGAAAATACATAGCATCGAGCTCGTTGTCAATAAAGGAGCTTTGCTTTGTACCCCGAAGGTATAGCAGAAATTACAACGATAATGAAAATTAATAAGAATGCAAAACTGATTTGACCATTTTTCTTTACGTCAACAGGAGGCATTACAACAGTGAAATACAATTTGCTACCTTTAAAGGAGAACGCGGGTACTTTCACATAAAAATGTAAAAAGTAAGGTTTGATTTATATTCAAATGGAAATTGGCATTAGGTTATAAAAGGAGCTTATTTCATTTTGTTCGTACATAATCATTTTTCAATTCAAATGGAGAAATAAATGTTTTCGAGCATACTGGTGATTTTATGTGCTATCTCTGAATTATTCGAAAGCAAAACAACTAGTGTACGCCATTTTGCTTTGTCAGAAAAAAACTGATGACAAAAAGAAGTGAAAGAAAAATTTACCGTTCTTCAAGAAATACGTCACTAAAAACTATGACATGAAATAATAATGCAGATAAATCTCAAACGTACACGAAGTACAAATATCACCTTTATTTCTCTATAAAAATAATAAACCTGTTATAAGCAGTGCGATCTCATTTTCAGAAACTAATGTGTTCACCGCAGTTGTGAAAAAACATAGCTGTATGAGCTGTTCATAAAGATGAATTAAAATAGTTTCCTTGTGCTCTATAGATATCATTTTAGTTTTAATGGTATAATGTCTATTACAAGTATAGATGTGCGACATATATATTGCTGTGTGGTGAAAAGCACATGAAGCTCTCTTAGCAAATGCAATGTTATATATATACACCTTTTGTTATGAAGCTGCAACTTACCCCATCGTCAACCTCTTCCTGTCTCACTTGAGCAACTGCTGCGCCTGATGCACGAGCCTCTGCTCTGAAGGCTTCCAGTTCAGCCTGAAGGTCAGAGGACAGAGATGATGAACTGGCGTGTGTTACCACTGGAGCTAGTCGAAAGGACCCTGATGATGTAGACTGAGATGACGTAAACCCGGACCCAGAGCTGGAACCATCAGCCCTGCTGTGTGAACCACTTTGAAAAGCCGATGAAGAAGAAGAGGATTGTGAACTAGCGGCTGCTGCACTAGAAGATGAATGACGGTCTTCTGAAGAGGCAGATGACGACTGTCTAAAAGAAGATGCTCGATTTGAAGCGCTGGAGGATTTTGTGAATGCCCTTCCAGACGAAGATGAACCAGCAGACGAAGATGAACCAGCAGAGGAAGATGAGCCAGCAGATGAAGATGAGCCAGCAGATGAAGATGAACCTGCAGACAAAGATGAGCCAGCAGATGATGAGCCAGCAGACAAAGATGAACCAGCAGACGAAGATGAACCAGAGATTGTTACACTACCAGAGGCCTCAAAACTGTGATCATCTGGTGTAAAGTGGGAATGAACATCAGAATCTCTCTCTGGAGTTTTAACAGAGACTGTTCTTGTTAACCCAGATCCTGAGCTTGATGATGAAGCTGCGCTTGAAGCTTGTGAAAGAGAGGCGGCCTGAGACCTTGAAGAGGAAGCTTGTGCAAGAAAGGCAGCCTGAGACCTTGAAGAGGAAGACTTGACAGATGATGATCCTGAACCTTGGTTAATTATCACACTACCTGTGGCATCGTAACGATGGTCTGCAGGTAAGAAATGGGAAATTACATTTGTTTGACGATCTGGAGTTTTCACAGAAACAGTTCGGGCAAGAGATTTCTGAGCACCGGATGAAGCACTCTGTTGGCGTGTAGAAACTACAACAGGAACTGGGGCTGGGGCTGGGGCTGGGGCTGGGGCTGGGGCTGGGGCAGGGGCAGGATCTCGACGGACAGCAGCTGCAGGGGTTTCACGAACAGGTAGTGGAGCTGGTGAAAATCGAGCAGCAGAAGATTTTCCTGAACTGGATGTAGCCTGGTTAATTACAACACTACCAGTGGCATCATACCTGTGATCAGCAGGAGTGAAGTGGGAAATAACACTTGAGACACGTTCTGGTGTTTTTACTGATACGGTACGAGCAAGGGATTTCTGGCTGGCAGTTCCAGTACTTGCAGTTACTTGGAGAGGAGCAACTGGGGCAGGAGCTGGGGTCTTCTTTACAGATGATCGTCTAGGAGCTGAGGGAGCTGGGGAAGGTACAGGAATTGGAAGGGGTGC
>NC_061091.1:2319443-2331943 GCF_015104395.2 Macrobrachium nipponense | reverse complement strand
GCCTGAGACTATCGTAAAATTTGGTCATCGAACCTGTGACCTTTTTGGAGCGCGCGGCGCTGGATGGAATGTCCCGCCTGGGCTCTTGCTGGAACGCCTTTGTTGTCTGGAACGTCTTTGTTGTCGAAGGCGCGTCCAGTGCGACAGTTTTCGTTCTTGTATACACATACTTCTCTTGTTTACCCGGCATCGTTCAGCACGTGCTGACGTGAACGTTTCCAGGAGTATACGTTGGCAGAAGCAAATAAGTGAGGAGAGGTGTTCGTTCCCCCCAAAAAAAAGAATGCGGCCGTTGGCCGTGGTCTGGAAGGCAAAGGTGGGCTGCTGGAACCTTTCCAGGAAAGTGGCCTGACGTAGTTGACTGGTCAAGCATGAACTCCACCACTTTGGCCCTGTTCTCTCGTACAACATGCGAAAGAATCCATCTTGCGAAATGTTATGGGGTTGATGATAAGCCGTGTTTTCTTGTGTACGGCAGTCGAAGATGTAGCGATGTTGAACGTTCTAAAATGATGTATGTTTGCCCACGCTTGAACACAATTACAGGAAGACAGTGACACATCTCCCGGCGTGAGTGTCGCAAAGTGAATGTAAAATGCCCTTGGTTTGATTCAGTGATGTTTCTCAGTATTGAAAATGATTTTGCACACGTATGCAAAAACGTTACTTTCTTTCTGGCATTAAATTAATAAATTATATTAATATATAATCCTGTGTTTTTGTTACATAACAGTTTATTGCGATATTGGGAAGTCTTATTATTATTATTATTATTATTATTATTATTATTATTATTACTATTATTATTATTATTAGGTAAAATACCCTCTTCTAGGCAAATACTGTTAAAGAGACTGGTAGAATTAAGCGAGTTGATTTTATATATTGTTTTTTCTATTTATCTTACAATTCGCTTCTCAGGCTCAGCGATGTTTCTGAGTAACTGGGCAATATTCATATTGGGAGTTTCTAAAAGTTATGAAAATGCATTTTTATAATTTTAGAAATTCCCAATATGAATAGTGGCCAGTTAATCAGAAACATCGCTGAGCCTGAGAAGCAAATTGTAAGAAAAATAGAAAAAACAATATATAAAATCAACTCGCTTAATTCTGCCATTGTCTTTAACAGTATTATTATTATTATTATTATTATTATTATTATTATTATTATTATTATTAGTATTATTATCATTATATTATTAATTAACATATCATAAGACATACTATATACGTCATAATACGTCAATCTAACCTCGCTAAGCTCTCATTACTGACGAGAGCCGAGCTGGCTCTCAAAGGCTCTTAGTAGAGATCAGTAGGTCAATCCTGAGAGCAAAATTACCGTGGCTCTCACTGTATGATCATTATCATCTTACAAATCCGTTCTACTGAAAACCATCGTTATCACTATGATTGTATTTATCCGTTCAAGTGAAATCCATCAGATGAGCTGTCAATCACGGTTAAGTCGATCGGATGAGCTGTCTGTCAAATTATTTTTTTTTTAGGGTTGACCTTGTCCGAAGGAATTTCTTAATCGTGTCATTGTCTGGGTCAGCCGTTCGTCGTCGAGCCAAGTCACAGCAGCTGTCTGGACGAATGGAAAACTTGTCGTAGATGTGGAGGTTGGTTAGTTGGCACCCGGGGCAGATACTGTTAATGTCGTATTGGTACGTTGCGAGGTTTTGTAGACAGAAAAAATTGTGGGTAGGTTTAGATAGGGTTACATCAGACTGTATACCATATTTTATATATATATATATATATATATTATATATATATATATATATATGTATATATGTAGTATATTATATATACGGGAAGAGAGTGAGAGAGGGATAAAGAGAGAGTTATCAGTTGTCATTCAGAGTTTTCCGAGGCAGTGCTGGGTTGGTCAGCTTATATATATATATATTTTTATATATATATTATATATATATATATATATATATATATATATATATATATATATATATATATATATATTATATATATATATATATATATATATATATATATATATATGTATGCATATATGTATCACAGTGCCTTTTACTATCACTACTCTCAATGAAAAGTCAGCTTTCCAAACAGACGCGAATGTAACCTTGTGTTTTGACCAGAATAAAAAATAAAAAAATACCAATATCATATTTTTCTGCTTCCATATTCGAAGAGAATGTCTGTCGTCTCCCTTTTCTCCTGCCATAGAAATCCGGGCTCTCGAGGTAAATGTTTACGCGCCATAAATAAAGCTGGGCAGGTGGTGGGTAGGGGTGGGGCGGGCATTGATAATGAGGGGGGGGAGGGTATGTGTGGGCATTGTGACCGAGTTGGGCATGTCTCCTTCAGTCTCACTTGTGGCTTTTTTTTTTCATGTTTGGACATCCATCTAGTCGTGTTTTTGTTTGTGATTGTACTAAACTTCTGTTAATTTGACGATTGTTTCGCTGTGATGACAGGTGAGAATAGTGTCTAATTATGCATATATATATATATATATATATATATATATATATATATATATATATATATATATATATATATATATATATATCTATATATATATATATATAGATATTATATATATTTATTTATATATATATATATATATATATATATTATATATATATGTATATATATATATATATATAATAGTATATATATATATATATATATATATATATATATATAATATATATATATATATATATATATATTATATATATATATATATATATATATGCATTTATCACGTTCCAAACTTTCGTGATTCAGTTATACATATATATTTATGTATGTATGCATGTATGTATGTATGTAGAAAGGCGAAGAAGACATAGAGAGAGAGAGAGAGAGAGAGAGAGAGAGAGAGAGAGAGAGAGAGAGAAGGTGCTATAGTGGTAACAGGTACGTTCCTTAGACACCACAATCAGAAACCATAGCAATTTGCTCATTCATAGGTAAATCTTGTTACACAATTTTGCGATGAATTTACGATACACGAACGTAATGAACTACTCGGTCCCCTTCTCGAGGAAAAGTTGCTGGAAAAAAATAACGTCCGATAATTCTGTGCTTTTTTCGTCACTCATGACCTCTCACTATTTCTTTCTTTCTCTCTCTTTTATTTATTAGAAACGCAAATTCGCAAAATCTCTTGGTTCCTTGTCCTCGCCAACACTACTCTCGAATTCCATTATCTCTCGTCCTTTTCCAAATTGAATCGCACCAGGCAAACCGAAATTTTGTAACCCGGACGAGTGAAAGTATATATGAAAAGCTGAAGGTGGCTGTATATATTCATATTCCTTTGTTGAGTCTTGTCGTAACTGTGAGAATTTCGCTCGTGCTGGAGAATTGCACTTGTTCTGAGTGAGGCAGCCGCTGTTGTCTACATGAGTTATATCTTGTACAGTTACGCAGCTGTATTGTTGAATAGACGATTGTAGCTGGACACCAAAAGAACTTGTTAGCGTAGTCCTTACGTTTTCAAAGTCTATTGTCTATTTATCGTTTGCTCGGGGAGTAAACCTTACAAACTACTTTGTTGTTGTTGTTCTCGTTAGGGGGGTGATAGGAAAGTTCTATGGAAAAGCTTAAAAATATCTGAATAAGTTGTTTCGCTTCGAGTTATAGATACAGGAATTTTAGGCTAAGATATTTATGATTTATTTATTAGAATGATAATGTAGTAAATAAATAACGTGCATGTTAAACAGTGTGGGAAAATTATTTCTAATAAAATATAGCGTATTTATTTAAATTTTCGTTGGTGAAACGACGTGCTATTTGACCGTAGATTTTAGCACGCGCTCGAGTAAGCTGGAGGTCGGGTCACGCTTCATTTTTGCTATGTCGACGAACTCGTGAGCTATGACTCATCAACCCATCGAAATTCATGACAAAATGGCAGGTGAGGTTCTGAAATTAATGACAGGTGTGAAGCTGAAATTCATGACAGGTGTAGTGCGTCCCCTAATGACAGGTGTGATGCTGAAATTACTGACAGGTGTGAAGCTGAAATTAATGACAGGTGTTTTGCTGAATTTAATGAGAGGTGTGATGCCTATGGGTTGCTGTCATAATTAACTACCCGTTGATGGGGAAGTTATGACGTCGGTAATGGGCCCTGATGGGGATACCGATTTGGCCCATGTAGATATTATCATCATCTCCGTCTGCTAATTGAAACCGGGACCTCGTTTGGCGCAAGAGGCCTCTTATTACCGGCGATAATTCATGACGATTAGTTAATTACCCGCCTAGTTTTATGTCCTAAGAGCGATGGATCGTCTGGGATGGACTGCGCTGCGGTGTAGATGGGGATTTGGGTCTTTCTATTTGTTTATAGTTTTAGATTTTGCGTGAAGAAGAGTGACTGTATTACTTTAGTGCTGTATGGAATGGATGAAACAGACATGATTCTCTCTCTCTCTCTCTCTCTCTCTCTCTCTCTCTCTCTCTCTCTCTCTCTCTATATGTACGTCTATATATTTATATATATTATATGTATGTGTATTAATATATATATATATATTATATATAATAATATATATATATATATAATATATATATGTGCAAATATATTCCTCTGTTAAAACAGGATACGTCTCAAGTATAAAAGGCCATTATAAAACTGGTTTAAAGCTTTGAACCAGAGTGTTTTAATGGGCGATTATATAATATATAGATATATATATATATATATATATATATATATATATATATATATATATATATATATATATATATATATATATATATATAATATATATATATACATACATATACACAAGTGTCACAGTGGCCAGGACAGCGTATCTGCGACGTGACTCGCATTAATCATGGGTTATATTTGGTCAGGAAAGAGAGAGAGAGAGAGAGAGAGAGAGAGAAACGCCAGATGCCTACTGACGAATGTTTTTTCTCATGCGAAGTCAGGGGCTTTCGGAGCCACTCGGAATACCAATCCGCTGAAGCTTGTAATACGTCTGCTTGAAATCTGACTCACAGTTGCTTAGGTGATCCATCCATCTCTGACAAATTGGTTCTGACAGTGATGCATTGGTGCCCATTGATTGAAGTTTTTATTCTTACTTCCAGGATTCAGTGATTCTCTACTTCAGTCTTCCAGGATTCAATGATTCTCTACTTTCATCTTCCAGGATTCAATGATTCTCGACTTTCACCTCCCAGGATTCAATTATTCTCTACTGCAATCTTCCAGGATTCAATAATTCTCTACTTCAATCTTGTAGGATTCAATGATTCTTTACTTTCATCTTCCAGGATTCAATGCTTTTCTACTTCAGTCTTCCAGGATTCAATGATTCTCTGCTTTAATCTTCCAGGATTCTATGATTCTCTATTGAATGCAACAGAAGATGATAATGAATATTGCATCGTCTATTCAATGCAATAGAAAATGATGATGAACATCGTATCGTGTCTTCAATGCAACAGAAAATGATAATGAACATTGTATTGTCTCTTCAGTGCAAATAATAATAATAATAATAATAATAATAATATAATAATAATAATAATAATAATAATAATAATAATAATGAGCATTGCATCGTCTCTCCAATGCAAAAAAAAAAAAAAAAAAAAATTAATATAATAATATAAATAATAATAATATAATAATAATAATAAATAATAAAACTACAATAATAATGAACCATTGCAGATCGTCTCTCCAATGCAAAAAAAAAGAAAATAAAAAAAAATACTGATAATACTAGACATCATCATAACAACGACATTTGGCCAACATGCAGGCAACACCTTGACGACAAGTTTATCAACAGGTTGGGAGGAACGTTGACGGCAACATGTTGCTGAAATTTAAGTCACATAATTATCCTTCAACCCTCGCACCGTCTTCTGGACGCTCCTTCATAAACTCCGGCAATTAATTACAAAATCCGAAGGCTGCCTAGAGAAGTGAAGAAGAAGAAATGCGAGGTTGTAACTCAGTGTCGAAGCTTCTGGCTTACGAGGAGGTAAAAGATGAAGAGATGATTTAGTCGAAAGGCGGATTTAGGGGTGGGGTTTATCCCTCAGGGTTTGGGGCCTAGTTGGGGGAGATGGACTTGGGGAGATAATGGACGGATACGGGCGAGATGATTTGGTAAGAAAGTCTGGACAAAGAGGAGTGGAGATGGGGGATTGGTTGTGGGGGATAGACAAAGAGATTTGATGAAGATGTAATAAGGAACTTTCAGACTATGGACAGTTGATGAAGATGGAGTGAAAGGAAATAAGCGAAGATGTAATAAGGAACTCTCAGACTATGGACAGAGGGAGTTGGTTCAGATGGTGGGAAAGAAAACGGGAAAAAATAAGGTAGACAAGGAACAGAATATGATAAATGAAAGAGAAAGGAAGAAACAGAAGGGGAGGAGAAGGTGAGGTGTGACATTTCACTTAATTGTTTTATTATGGATTTTTCATTTTATTTTCAATCAAGTTTGATAATACCGATAATGACCATCGCCTCTTTCCTTGCGTGGATGGAACCAGACTTAGTAGAGAGAAAGAGAGAGAGAGAGAGAGAGAGAGAGAGAGAGAGAGAGAGAGAGAGAGAGAGAGAGAATGATAGTGATTGCGAAAAGGATCATAAGGATCACATGATCTATCGCACCAACAACTGTATAATAATAATAATAATAATAATAATAATAATAATAATAATAATAATAATAATAATGATAATGCTCATACTAAGAATGCTTATTAATGTTAGTATAATTATAATGATACAAATGTAATTGAGTGAGAGAGAGAGAGAGAATAATAATGATTACGAAAATAATAATAAGAATAATAATGATAATATAAATAATATTAATATTGGCATTGCATTATAGAATTCATGCTAATAATGTTTATTAATGTTAGCATTATAATCATAACAATACAAATGTAAGTGAGAGAGAGAGAGAGAGAGAGAGAGAGAGAGAGAGAGAGAGAGATTAGAGTCATCGTTCTAGGTTGTAAATGCCACAACAATGATACAACCGCCCGTGAAGGCACGACGAGCATTTAAGATATCTCTGGTTATTTTTTTTTTATTATTTATTTATTTATTTTTTTTTGGTCGACCCAGCTCCTCGTTAGTCCTCGCTCCCGTCGGGTTTCGCCTTACAAGGAGAGAGAGAGAGAGAGAGAGAGAGAGAGAGAGAGAGAAAGGTACGAGATGTAGCACATGATCTCGGTGAAGAAGCGAATGACCTAGATAATGTTTACACGATGATCGTGTGTGCACTGATTTGCAAGTTTGATATTTATCATATTCTCTCTCTCTCTCTCTCTCTCTCTCTCTCTCTACACACATACTTCTCTTTCTCCTTTCTCACTCACTCACTCACTTACAGTTGTATTTTTGTAATTATATAAGACTAACATTTATAAACATTCTTCTATGAGTTCATGAGTTCTATAATTCATTGCCACTATTATTATTATTATTATTATTATTATTATTATTATTATTATTATTATTATTATTATTATTATTATTATATGCTGGAAGAAAACCTTCACTAATACAGGTTTGATTGAAAATAATGGCTATTTCAGCAGCGTTTATTTTGTATATGGAAGTTTCTCTATTTTGGAATAAGAATAGAGAAACCTCTATATATACAAAATAAATGTTGCTGAAAGAGCCATTATTTTCAATAAAACTGTATTATTATTATTATTATTATTATTATTATTATTATTATTATTATTATTATTACGATTATTATTATTATTATTATTATTATTATGATGATGATCCTTTTCGTGATCATTATTATTGTCACAATGCGTGAGCATGTGTGGAGAATCGTACAGAAAGTTCAAAATGATAAACATCTGCAGAATATATCATGACACCTGATTTCAAAACAGGCAACATTCCTTGCTGGAATCTTTTATTTGACGTGCCAGGAAGAGAATCGGATGTAAGTTTTATGTATTTGGGTTACAGGATGAAAGTATTGCTCTGTATCTAGAACGAGAACCCCAACGTTGATAATATTTGATAGGAAAATCTACCCCCGGTGTTGAAATTCAACCCCAATACTGATGATAATGTATTAGTAAAACCCAACTTCAATAATATTTGATAATAAATATCGATAGATAAAATCGACTGTGTTCTGCCCTCATTTTGATGACTGATTTTTATTTTGAAAAAATCATTTTAAAAAAATCGACTAGAAATAGGATATTGAATGTAACATAAAATTTTTTGAAATATTTCAATTTTTGTACAATATTTTTGAGAGTTCTGTTCTCTGTGGTTTTATGTTATCTCTAAAAACAAAAATTTTCTAAATAAAACTTATTTTAAACAACAGCAGAGCCGTTATCCATTTAGTTGTGGTTGTCCATACTGTTTGTGTAGTATTTTTATAATAATAATAATAATAATAATAATAATAATAATAATAATAATAATAATAATAATGCTGAGAAATTTACAATATCGTGATAAACTTCTATGCAATAACATTCGACAATTATATAACGTTGTATTAAGACAACTTATTTATATGACTGTGAAATTTTATTACATAAATAATAATAGTAACAACAGACGAAGCACTATCACTGATAGTAATGATAAGAACCCTTGACACATCAAAACGTACGAATTCCCAATCATCCCAAACCAATGGTTTGAAATAAGTTTGACCTCATCGGTTAAGAAGCCTTTGTTGCCACTGCTGATTCAATCTTTCGCGTTTGAAAGTGAAAGGCAAGGAGGAGGAGGAGGAGGAGGAGGAGGAGGAGGAGAAAGTGAGTCGCCGCTGACTGGGAATACCTGGAATCTGGCTCGCATGATAAAAGGAGCTACCTCCCGTCTCTTCTTAAGGACATCGACTCATTATTTATGCAAGGAGGGTGGTTGGCAACTGAGGGATTATTCATGTGTATCGTACGCGTCGGGTAGTGGCGCTGGTGGCCGCTGGCGAACGCTGGCAACTTTGGTTCGTGTTGACGAATTACTTTTGGTAGTTGTGGTTAAATTGACAGGTTTTAGTCCTGTTAAAATTTCACTTGACAATGGCGGTTAAAGAGAGAATCTTCTATTCGTTTTATGTCATGTGAAAAAGTGACTGGGCAGTTGCAGTAAATTGACAAGTTCTATTCTTGTTGAAATGTTACTTAGCAATTGCAGTAAATTGATCCAGTATTAATCTTGTTAAAATGTGACTTGGCAATTGCAGTAAATTAACAAGTTTCATGTTAATATGAGACTTGGCAATTGCTAAATTGACTAAAATTTTATATATTAACAAATGTATTGGCAATTGCCGTATTGAGACCAGATTTATTCATGTTAAATTGCCACTGAAGTTGGCAATTGTGGTAAAATGATAATTTTCATTCATATTAAAAAGTGACTTTGCAGTGACAACATACGAGTTTTATTCGTGTTACAAATGTAGCATGAAAATTGAAGTAAATAACGTGGTTTATAGTGTTCTGTAAAAGAAAACTATTGTGCCAACTTTGTCTGTCCGTCAGTACACCCTCAGATTTAAAAAAACTACGGAGGCTAGAGGGCTGCAAATGGGTATTTTCATCATCCACCCTCCAATCATCAAACATAACAAATTGCAACCCTCTAGCCTCAGTAGTTTTTATTTTATTTAAGATTAAAGTTAGCCATGGATCCTGCATCTGCCAGCGCTTTCCGGAGCCATGGGACGCACCCTCACTCTACCGCATCTGGTGAGCAACTGGAGAGCTACCAGTCATGGATGATGGTCTTATACAGTATTGATTGCGCCGAAGACATTTGACTTCGTTTTATTTTTCGTGTTACTTGACAACTGGTGTGAAGTGAATTGTAATAATATATGTAGAGTTTTATCTATGCAAAGAGGTTGACGTGACACAGTAGGGAAATGATATGCATTTATTGTTACCTCGGTAACCTTACAGAACAGGCGATCACGTGATATCTGGAGTAGAATGACAATAAAAAATGGAGAGAATTTGTAAGTCTTTGTGATATATACCGCGTCTTTGTTGGCTGTTTTAAGAGTCCAGAGGTCCACGCCAAGCCAGCTAATTCCTTTCACACCTGTTTCGTAGCTTTTTACACTTAACGGGCCGCTAAGGGTTAATGAACCTGTGATAGCATATAGCCAGTTCTGATTTAGAAGAAGGGTTAACATCTAAGTAGATAGCATCATAACAACTCTACTGCAACTTAGAGCTCTCTGTCTGTAAGCGATACATCGTAAGATATTACTTTCCGTGATAAAGCTGTAACATATAAATGCCTTGCTTGCGTGCGCGCGCACATATAAAATGGAAACGGAACGATAAAATGATTAGCTACGAGACCCAACATACCCACCGACAAAGGAGCGAATTATCAGACCAGAATGGGTGGCAGGGAATTGGGTATATGCAAATGAGGTGAAAGGGAACAGCTCCGAAAAAAAATGAGAGGCGACGGAAGGACAATGTAGAATGGTGAATGTAAGAATTAGATTCTCTCTCTCTCTCTCTCTCTCTCTCTCTCTCTCTCTCTCTCTCTCTCTCTCTCTCTCTCTCTCTGTCTGTCAGACCTGTATGTATATGTTGCTTGTTGCAATACACTGAATTTATTTAGTATTGATGATATCGTTATCATTATCCAATACAAGATTTCTCTCTCTCTCTCTCTCTCTCTCTCTCTCTCTCTCGCGCGCTCTCTCTCTCTTTGTGATGTGTTTTTGTTGTTTATTTTGCAATATTCTTAATTCATTTAGTGTGTTATAATCATTTCATTATTCACTTCAAGATTCGTGTCTCTAAAAATTCGTGATCAGCCTCGTCCACCTATAATCTCTCTCTCTCTCTCTCTCTCTCTCTCTCTCTCTCTCTCTCTCTCCATTAACCTTTTCTTAACAGCGACTTTTCACCGTTAATGTCTCAGTCTAATGATCTGGCCTCCTTTTATAATCTTCGTCTACTTTTTGTTTCATTCCGGGTACAGCAATTTTATCACTTCAGGTTCGCAGAGAAGTTTGATGTACCCACTGGTGGTTGTTGTTTTTGTTGTTGTTGTTGTTGTTTTTTTTTCTTTTGCTTCAGCTGTCCCGTATTGGTTGATTATTGGTCTGAATAATCAGCTTGTCTAACTTTCTCTTAAGGCCCGTGGTTCTTAACCTTTTTCAGTGTCCCTAGCCCCTTGCTATCTCAGTACATATTCTCGTACCCCCAGCCAATATAAATACAATACTTTCTCATTGTAAATATGCAGTACCATTGCACTGGGTATCATATCTCGTACCCCCAGGTTTGAGGACTCGTACCCCCGGGGCTAAGAACCACTGCTCTAGGCGTTTCCTAAATCAGACCAAATTTGCTTTTTTTTTTTCTTTCATTCAAGACCACTAGACAGAATGACCCAAGTTCTTGGTTTGACCCTTTTTGCCTCCAGGTCTCTTTTTAATGACCTTTTTTGCCGTTGGCTTTGGATGTCCTTCGTAGTAAAGGTTTCTGGGTAGATGCTTACAGAATTGGCTAAAGTGAAAGGTCTGTTCTTCTTACGTTGATTTTGTAAAAAGCATAGAATGAATGATATAATTATGAGGCAAGCTTGTTGAAAGGTATGATTTTCATGATTATGCTCTTCAGAAGCATAACACAAATAATGACATATAATTACAGTTGTATTACAGAACTGTATTGGACCGTATTTGGGCATGGTAATTTTTCCATTATTTTTATTTTGCCCTTAAAAGGAGCCACGTAAATACGATAATTTTTTCAGGTAAATAATGCAACTAATAATATACAATTATAGCTAAATTAAAAAAATGAAATAATGCATATTTAGGTATGGCTATTTATGTAATTTATTTTTGAAGAGGAGTCACACATAAACAATGTTATTTATAGATAACACAGATAATTAATGTAATTACAGCTGAGCTGCACCAATGGAATAAATTGTAGTTGAGTATTGAAATTCATATAATTTATTTATTTTTTTCTTTTGAAGAGGGGTCACATATACGAGTATATTTTTATAGATAACACAAATGATTAAATGTAATTACAGCTGATCTGCCACAACGTAATAGACCGGGTTTTGGGTTGGGTAATTTTTTTTTTACCACATAAAAACGTTAATTTTTCACGCCGGTCTTGTAAACCCTCGTAAACGTGCCTCCTAACAGAGGCTAAACATTTTCCACCTAACAATAAACGCTTTGTCGGACATATAGCAAACGTTTTTTTTATTTTATAAATTTTATTTTATATTTTATTTTTTATTTTTTTTTTATTTTTTCTTTTTTTTCGACATTTACCAGACACGTGACAGACGTTTTTTTCTGATTTTACCAACCGTTTTTCATTGACTTCAAGGGTTAATGTTCGGCTCCATCCGAACTGTCTTGTCATAGTTTTTTTTTCTATTTCTTATTTTCATTTATTTTTTCATTTGATTTCTCTCATGATAGGCATAATATTCATATTCGTTCCAAA